>NW_026558502.1:0-176321 GCF_026930045.1 Uloborus diversus | reverse complement strand
GTGGGCAATCAGTTTAGCCAATCAAAGGTCGGTTGAGCTTAGTGGGCGATCAGTTGAGGCAATCAGTGGTCGGTTGAGCTTAGTGGGCGGTCAGTGGAGCCAATCAATGGTCGGTTGAGCTTAGTGGGCGGGCAGTTGAGCATAACAATGGTCGGTAGGTTGGTTGAGCTTAGTGGGCGGGCAGTTGAGCCAATCAATGGTCAGTTGAGCTTAGTGGGCGGGCAGTTGAGCCAGTCAATGGTCGGTTGAACTTAGTGGGCGGTCAGTTGAGCCAATCAATGGTCGGTTGAGCTTAGTGGGTGGTCAGTTGAGCCAATCAAAGGTCGGTCCAGCTTAGTGGGCGGGCAGTTGAGCCAATCAATGGTCGGTTGAGCTTAGATGGGTGGGAATTTGAGTCAATCAATGGTAGGTTGAGCTTAGATGGGCGGGCATTTGAGCCTATCAGTGGTCGGTTGAGCTTAGTGGGCGGGCAGTTGAGTCAATCAATGGTCGGTTGAGCTTAATGGGCGGTCAGTTGAGCCAATCAATGGTCGGTTGAGCTTAGTGGGCGGGCAGTTGAGCCAATCCAAGGTCGGTTGTGCTTAGTGTTAGGTCAGTGGAGCCAATCAATGGTCGGTTGAGCTTAGTGGGCGGGCAGTTGAGCCAATCCAAGGTCGGTTGTGCTTAGTGGGAGGTCAGTGGAGCCAATCAATCGTCGGTTGAGCTTAGTGGGCGTGCAGTCGAGTCAATCAATGGTCGGTTGAGCTTAGTGGGCGGTCAGTTGACTCAATCAATGGTCGGTTGAGCTTAGTGGGCGATCAGTTGAGGCAATCAGTGGTCGGTTGAGCTTAGTGGGCGGTCAGTGGAGCCAATCAATGGTCGGTTGAGCTTAGTGGGCGGGCAGTTGAGCATAACAATGGTCGGTAGGTTGGTTGAGCTTAGTGGGCGGGCAGTTGAGCCAATCAATGGTCAGTTGAGCTTAGTGGGCGGGCAGTTGAGCCAGTCAATGGTCGGTTGAACTTAGTGGGCGGTCAGTTGAGCCAATCAATGGTCGGTTGAGCTTAGTGGGTGGTCAGTTGAGCCAATCAAAGGTCGGTCCAGCTTAGTGGGCGGGCAGTTGAGCCAATCAATGGTCGGTTGAGCTTAGATGGGTGGGCATTTGAGTCAATCAATGGTAGGTTGAGCTTAGATGGGCGGGCATTTGAGCCTATCAGTGGTCGGTTGAGCTTAGTGGGCGGGCAGTTGAGTCAATCAATGGTCGGTTGAGCTTAATGGGCGGTCAGTTGAGCCAATCAATGGTCGGTTGAGCTTAGTGGGCGGGCAGTTGAGCCAATCCAAGGTCGGTTGTGCTTAGTGGGAGGTCAGTGGAGCCAATCAATGGTCGGTTGAGCTTAGTGGGCGGGCAGTTGAGCCAATCCAAGGTCGGTTGTGCTTAGTGGGAGGTCATTGGAGCCAATCAATCGTCGGTTGAGCTTAGTGGGCGTGCAGTCGAGTCAATCAATGGTCGGTTGAGCTTAGTGGGCGGTCAGTTGAGTCAATCAATGGTCGGTTGAGCTTAGTGGGCGGTCAGTTGAGCCAATCAAAGGTCGGTTGAGCTTAGTGGGCGATCGGTTGAGCTTAATGGGCGGTCAGTTGAGCCAATCAATGGTCGGTTGAGCTTAGTGGGCGGTCAGTTGAGTCAATCAATGGTCGGTTGAGCTTAGATGGGCGGGCATTTGAGCCTATCAGTGGTCGGTTGAGCTTAGTGGGCGGGCTGTTGAGTCAATCAATGGTCGGTTGAGCTTAATGGGCGGTCAGTTGAGCCAATCAATGGTCGGTTGAGCTTAGTGGGCGGTCAGTTGAGCCAATCAAAGGTCTGTTGAGCTTAGTGGGCGATCGGTTGAGCTTAATGGGCGGTCAGTTGAGCCAATCAATGGTCGGTTGAGCTTAGTGGGCGGTCAGTTGAGCCAATCAATGGTCGGTTGAGCTTAGATGGGCGGGCATTTGAGCCTATCAGTGGTCGGTTGAGCTTAGTGGGCGGGCTGTTGAGTCAATCAATGGTCGGTTGAGCTTAATGGGCGGTCAGTTGAGCCAATCAGTGGTCGGTTGAGCTTAGTGGGCGTGCAATTGATCCAATCCAAGGTCGGTTGAGCTTAGTGTGCGGGCAGTTGAGTCAATCAATGGTCGGTTGAGCTTAGTGGGCGGGCAGTTGAGCCAATCAATAGTCGGTTGAGCTTAGTGGGCGGGCAGTTGAGCTAATCAATGGTCGGATGTGCTTAGTGGGCGGTCAGTGGAGCCAATCAATGGTCGGTTGAGCTTAGTGTGCGGGCAGTTGAACATAACAATGGTCGGTTGAAATTAGTGAGCGGGTAGTTGAGCCAATCAATGGTCGGTTGAGCTTAGTGGTCGGTCAGTTGAGCCAATCAATGGTCGGTTGAGCTTAGATGGGCGGGCATTTGAGCCTATCAGTGGTCGGTTGAGCTTAGTGGGCGGGCTGTTGAGTCAATCAATGGTCGGTTGAGCTTAATGGGCGGTCAGTTGAGCCAATCAATGGTCGGTTGAGCTTAGTGGGCGGTCAGTTGAGTCAATCAATGGTCGATTGAGCTTAGTGGGCAATCAGTTTAGCCAATCAAAGGTCGGTTGAGCTTAATGGGCGATCAGTTGAGGCAATCAGTGGTCGGTTGAGCTTAGTGGGCGGTCAGTGGAGCCAATCAATGGTCGGTTGAGCTTAGTGGGCGGGCAGTTGAGCATAACAATGGTCGGTAGGTTGGTTGAGCTTAGTGGGCGGGCAGTTGAGCCAATCAATGGTCAGTTGAGCTTAGTGGGCGGGCAGTTGAGCCAGTCAATGGTCGGTTGAACTTAGTGGGCGGTCAGTTGAGCCAATCAATGGTCGGTTGAGCTTAGTGGGTGGTCAGTTGAGCCAATCAAAGGTCGGTCCAGCTTAGTGGGCGGGCAGTTGAGCCAATCAATGGTCGGTTGAGCTTAGATGGGTGGGCATTTGAGTCAATCAATGGTAGGTTGAGCTTAGATGGGCGGGCATTTGAGCCTATCAGTGGTCGGTTGAGCTTAGTGGGCGGGCAGTTGAGTCAATCAATGGTCGGTTGAGCTTAATGGGCGGTCAGTTGAGCCAATCAATGGTCGGTTGAGCTTAGTGGGCGGGCAGTTGAGCCAATCCAAGGTCGGTTGTGCTTAGTGTTAGGTCAGTGGAGCCAATCAATGGTAGGTTGAGCTTAGTGGGCGGGCAGTTGAGCCAATCCAAGGTCGGTTGTGCTTAGTGGGCGTGCAGTCGAGTCAATCAATGGTCGGTTGAGCTTAGTGGGCGGTCAGTTGAGTCAATCAATGGTCGGTTGAGCTTAGTGGGCGGTCAGTTGAGCCAATCAAAGGTCGGTTGAGCTTAGTGGGCGATCGGTTGAGCTTAATGGGCGGTCAGTTGAGCCAATCAAAGGTCGGTTGAGCTTAGTGGGCGATCGGTTGAGCTTAATGGGCGGTCAGTTGAGCCAATCAATGGTCGGTTGAGCTTAGTGGGCGGTCAGTTGAGCCAATCAGATGTCGGTTAAACTTAGTGGGCGGTCAGTGGAGCCAATCAATGGTCGGTTGAGCTTAGTGGGCGGGCAGTTAAGCATAACAATGGTCGGTGTAGCTTAGTGGGCGGTCAGTTGAGCAAATCAATGGTCGGTGTAGCTTAGTGGGCGGTCAGTTGTGCCAATCAATGGTCGGTTAAGCTTAGTGGGCGGTCAGTTCTGCCAATCAAAAGTCGGTTGAGTTTAGTGGGCGGGCAGTTGAGCCAATCAAAAGTCGGTTGGCTTAGTGGGCGGTCAGTTGAGCCAATCAATGGTCGGTTGAGCTTCGTGGACGGGCAGTTGAGCCAATCAATGGTCGGTTGAAATTAGTGGGCGGGCAGTTAAGCCAATCAATGGTCGGTTGAACTTAGTGGGCGGTCAGTTGAGTCAATCCATGGTCGGTTGAGCTTAGTGGGCGGGCAGTTGAGCCAATCGAAGGTCGGTTGAGCTTAGTTGGCGTCCACTTGACCCAATCAAGAGTCGGTTGAGCTTAGTGGGCGGGCTGTTGAGACAATCAGTGGTCTGTTGAGCTTAGTGGGTGGGCTGTTGAGCCAATCAATGGTCGGTTGAGCTTAGTGGTCGGGTAGTTGAGATAATGAATGGTCGGTTGAGCTTAATGGGCGGTCAGTTGAGCCAATCAATGGTCGGTTGAGCTTAGTGGGCGTCCACTTGAGCCAATCAAGAGTCGGTTGAGCTTAGTGGGCGGGCAGTTGAGCCAATCAATGGTCTGTTGAACTTAGTGGGCGGGCTGTTGAGCCAATCAATGGTCGGTTGAGCTTAGTGGTCGGTTAGTTGAGCCAATCAAATGTCGGTTGAACTTAGTGGGCGGGCAGTTGAGCCAATCAAAGGTCGGTTGAGCTTAGTGGGCGGTCAATGGAGCCAATCAATGGTCGGTTGAGCTTAGTGAGCGGGCAGTTGAGCCAATCAGTGGTCGGTTGAGCTTAGTGTGCGGTCAGTGGAGCCAATCAATGGTCGGTTGAGCTTAGTGGGCGGGCAGTTGAGCATAACAATGGTCGTTTAAGGTTGGTTGAGCTTAGTGGGCGGGCAGTTGAGCCAATCAATGGTCAGTTGAGCTTAGTGGGCGGGCAGTTGAGCCAGTCAATGGTCGGTTGAACTTAGTGGGTGGTCAGTTGAGCCAATAAATGGTCGGTTGAGCTTAGTGGGTGGTCAGTTGAGCCAATCAAATGTCGGTCCAGCTTAGTGGGCTAGCAGTTGAGCCAATCAATGGTCGGTTGAGCTTAGATGGGTGGGCATTTGAGCCAATCAATGGTCGGTTGAGCTTAGTGGGCGTGCAGTTGAGCATAACAATGGTCGGTTGAGCTTAGTGGGCGGTCAGTTGAGCAAATCAATGGTCGGTGTAGCTTAGTGGGCGGTCAGTTGTGCCAATCAATGGTCGGTTAAGCTTAGTGGGCGGTCAGTTCAGCCAATCAAAAGTCGGTTGAGTTAAGTGGGCGGGCAGTTGAGCCAATCAAAAGTCGGTTGGCTTAGTGGGCGGTCAGTTGAGCCAATCAATGTTCGATTGAGCTTAGTGGGCGGTCAGTTGAGTAAATCAATGGTCGATTGAGCTTAGTGAGCGATCAGTAGAGCCAATCAAAGGTCGGTTGAGCTTAGTGGGCGATCAGTTGAGCAAATCAAAGGTCGGTTGAGCTTAGTGGGCGGGCAGCAGATTCAATCAATGGTGTTTTGACTTTAGTGGGTGGGCAGTTGAGCCAATCAATGTTAGGCTGAGCTTACTGGGAGGGCAGTTGAGCCAATCAATGGTCGGTTGAGCTTAGTGGGCGTCCATTTGAGCCAATCAATATTCGGTTGATTTTAGTGGGCGGTCAGTTGAGCCAATGAAAGGTCGGTTGAAATTAATGGGCGAGCAGTTAAGCCAATCAATGGTCGGTTGAGCTTAGTGGGCGGTCAGTTGAGTCAATCAACGGTCGGTTGAGCTTAGTGGGCGGGCAGTTGAGCCAATCAATGTCGGTTGAGCTTAGATGGGCGGGCATTTGAGCCTATCAGTGGTCGGTTGAGCTTAGTGGGCGGGCTGTTGAGTCAATCAATGGTCGGTTGAGCTTAATGGGCGGTCAGTTGAGCCAATCAATGGTCGGTTGAGCTTAGTGGGCGGTCAGTTGAGTCAATCAATGGTCGATTGAGCTTAGTGGGCAATCAGTTTAGCCAATCAAAGGTCGGTTGAGCTTAGTGGGCGATCAGTTGAGGCAATCAGTGGTCGGTTGAGCTTAGTGGGCGGTCAGTGGAGCCAATCAATGGTCGGTTGAGCTTAGTGGGCGGGCAGTTGAGCATAACAATGGTCGGTAGGTTGGTTGAGCTTAGTGGGCGGGCAGTTGAGCCAATCAATGGTCAGTTGAGCTTAGTGGGCGGGCAGTTGAGCCAGTCAATGGTCGGTTGAACTTAGTGGGCGGTCAGTTGAGCCAATCAATGGTCGGTTGAGCTTAGTGGGTGGTCAGTTGAGCCAATCAAAGGTCGGTCCAGCTTAGTGGGCGGGCAGTTGAGCCAATCAATGGTCGGTTGAGCTTAGATGGGTGGGCATTTGAGTCAATCAATGGTAGGTTGAGCTTAGATGGGCGGGCATTTGAGCCTATCAGTGGTCGGTTGAGCTTAGTGGGCGGGCAGTTGAGTCAATCAATGGTCGGTTGAGCTTAATGGGCGGTCAGTTGAGCCAATCAATGGTCGGTTGAGCTTAGTGGGCGGGCAGTTGAGCCAATCCAAGGTCGGTTGTGCTTAGTGTTAGGTCAGTGGAGCCAATCAATGGTCGGTTGAGCTTAGTGGGCGGGCAGTTGAGCCAATCCAAGGTCGGTTGTGCTTAGTGGGAGGTCAGTGGAGCCAATCAATCGTCGGTTGAGCTTAGTGGGCGTGCAGTCGAGTCAATCAATGGTCGGTTGAGCTTAGTGGGCGGTCAGTTGAGTCAATCAATAGTCGGTTGAGCTTAGTGGGCGGTCAGTTGAGCCAATCAAAGGTCGGTTGAGCTTAGTGGGCGATCGGTTGAGCTTAATGGGCGGTCAGTCGAGCCAATCAATGGTCGGTTGAGCTTAGTGGGCGGTCAGTTGAGTCAATCAATGGTCGGTTGAGCTTAGTGGGCGGTCAGTTGAGCCAATCAATGGTCGGTTGAGCTTAGTGGGCGGTCAGTTGAGCCAATCAGATGTCGGTTAAACTTAGTGGGCGGTCAGTGGAGCCAATCAATGGTCGGTTGAGCTTAGTGGGCGGGCAGTTGAGCATAACAATGGTCGGTTGAGCTTAGTGGGCGGTCAGTAGAGCAAATCAATGGTCGGTGTAGCTTAGTGGGCGGTCAGTTGTGCCAATCAATGGTCGGTTAAGCTTAGTGGGCGGTCAGTTCTGCCAATCAAAAGTCGGTTGAGTTTAGTGGGCGGGCAGTTGAGCCAATCAAAAGTCGGTTGGCTTAGTGGGCGGTCAGTTGAGCCAATCAATGGTCGGTTGAGCTTCGTGGACGGGCAGTTGAGCCAATCAATGGTCGGTTGAAATTAGTGGGCGGGCAGTTAAGCCAATCAATGGTCGGTTGAACTTAGTGGGCGGTCAGTTGAGTCAATCCATGGTCGGTTGAGCATAGTGGGCGGGCAGTTGAGCCAATCCAAGGTCGGTTGAGCTTAGTTGGCGTCCACTTGACCCAATCAAGAGTCGGTTGAGCTTAGTGGGCGGGCTGTTAAGACAATCAGTGGTCTGTTGAGCTTAGTGGGTGGGCTGTTGAGCCAATCAATGGTCGGTTGAGCTTAGTGGTCGGGTAGTTGAGATAATGAATGGTCGGTTGAGCTTAATGGGCGGTCAGTTGAGCCAATCAACGGTCGGTTGAGCTTAGTGGGCGTCCACTTGAGCCAATCAAGAGTCGGTTGAGCTTAGTGGGCATGCAGTTGAGCCAATCAATGGTCTGTTGAACTTAGTGGGCGGGCTGTTGAGCCAATCAATGGTCGGTTGAGCTTAGTGGTCGGTTAGTTGAGCCAATCAAATGTCGGTTGAACTTAGTGGGCGGGCAGTTGAGCCAATCAAAGGTCGGTTGAGCTTAGTGGGCGGTCAATGGAGCCAATCAATGGTCGGTTGAGCTTAGTGAGCGGGCAGTTGAGCCAATCAGTGGTCGGTTGAGCTTAGTGTGCGGTCAGTGGAGCCAATAAATGGTCGGTTGAGCTTAGTGGGCGGGCAGTTGAGCATAACAATGGTCGTTTAAGGTTGGTTGAGCTTAGTGGGCGGGCAGTTGAGCCAATCAATGGTCAGTTGAGCTTAGTGGGCGGGCAGTTGAGCCAGTCAATGGTCGGTTGAACTTAGTGGGTGGTCAGTTGAGCCAATAAATGGTCGGTTGAGCTTAGTGGGTGGTCAGTTGAGCCAATCAAATGTCGGTCCAGCTTAGTGGGCTAGCAGTTGAGCCAATCAATGGTCGGTTGAGCTTAGATGGGTGGGCATTTGAGCCAATCAATGGTCGGTTGAGCTTAGTGGGCGTGCAGTTGAGCATAACAATGGTCGGTTGAGCTTAGTGGGCGGTCAGTTGAGCAAATCAATGGTCGGTGTAGCTTAGTGGGCGGTCATTTGTGCCAATCAATGGTCGGTTAAGCTTAGTGGGCGGTCAGTTCAGCCAATCAAAAGTCGGTTGAGTTAAGTGGGCGGGCAGTTGAGCCAATCAAAAGTCGGTTGGCTTAGTGGGCGGTCAGTTGAGCCAATCAATGTTCGATTGAGCTTAGTGGGCGGTCAGTTGAGTAAATCAATGGTCGATTGAGCTTAGTGAGCGATCAGTAGAGCCAATCAAAGGTCGGTTGAGCTTAGTGGGCGATCAGTTGAGCAAATCAAAGGTCGGTTGAGCTTAGTGGGCGGGCAGCAGATTCAATCAATGGTGTTTTGACTTTAGTGGGTGGGCAGTTGAGCCAATCAATGTTAGGCTGAGCTTACTGGGCGGGCAGTTGAGCCAATCAATGGTCGGTTGAGCTTAGTGTGCGTCCAGTTGAGCCAATCAATATTCGGTTGATTTTAGTGGGCGGTCAGTTGAGCCAATGAAAGGTCGGTTGAAATTAATGGGCGAGCAGTTAAGCCAATCAATGGTCGGTTGAGCTTAGTGGGCGGTCAGTTGAGTCAATCAACGGTCGGTTGAGCTTAGTGGGCGGGCAGTTGAGCCAATCAATGTCGGTTGAGCTTAGTGGGCGGGCAGTTGAGCCAATCAATGGAAGGTTGAGCTTAGTGGGCGGGCAGTTGAGCCAATCAATGGTCGGTTGAGCTTAGTGAGCGGTCAGTTGAGATAATCAATGTTCGGTTGAGCTTAGATGGGCGGGCATTTGAGCCAATCAATGGTCGGTTGAGCTTAGATGGGCTGGCATTTGAGCCTATCAGTGGTCGGTTGAGCTTAGATGGGCCGGCAGTTAAGCCAATTAATGGTCGGTTGAGCTTAATGGGCGGGCAGTTGAGCCTATCAATGGTCGGTTGAGCTTTGTGGCTGTGCATTTGAGCCAATCCAAGGTCGGTTGAGCTTAGTGGGCGTGCAGTCGAGTCAATCAATGGTCGGTTGAGCTTAGTGGGCGGTCAGTTGAGTCAATCAATGGTCGGTTGAGCTTAGTGGGCGGTCAGTTGAGCCAATCAAAGGTCGGTTGAGCTTAGTGGGCAATCGGTTGAGCTTAATGGGCGGTCAGTTGAGCCAATCAATGGTCGGTTGAGCTTTGTGGGCGGTCAGTTGAGTCAATCAATGGTCGGTTGAGCTTAGTGGGCGGTCAGTTGAGCATAACAATGGTCGGTTGAGCTTAGTGGTCGGGAAGTTGAAATAATGAATGGTCGGTTGAGCTTATTGGGCGGTCAGTTGAGCCAATCAATAGTCGGTTGAGCTTAGTGGTCGGGCAGTTGAGCCAATCAAAGGTCGGGTGAGCTTAGTGGGCGGGCAGTTGAGTCAATCAAAGGTCGGTTGAGCTTAGTGGGCAGGCAGTTGAGCCAATCAAAGGTCGGTTGAGCTTAGTGGGCGGTCAATGTAGCCAATCAATGGTCGGTTGAGCTTAGTGGTCGGTCAGTTGTGCCAATCAATGGTCTAGTGAGCTTAGTGGGCGGTCAGTTCAGCCAATCAAAGGTCGGTTGAGCTTAGTGAGCGGGCAGTTGAGCCAATCAAAAGTCGGTTGGCTTAGTGGGCGGTCAGTTGAGCCAATCAATGGTCGGTTGAGCTTCGTGGACGGGCAGTTGAGTCAATCAATGGTCGGTTGAAATTAGTGGGCGGGCAGTTAAGCCAATCAATGGTCGGTTGAGCTTAGTGGGCGGTCAGTTGAGTCAATCAATGGTCGGTTGAGCTTATTGGGCGGGCTGTTGAGCTAATCAATGGTCGGTTGAGCTTAGTGGGCGGGTAGTTGAGCCAATCAATGGTCGGTTGAGCTTAATGGGCGGTCAGTTGAGCCAATCAATGGTCGGTTGAGCTTAGTGGGCGGGCAGTTGAGCCAATCAATGGTCTGTTGAGCTCAGTGGGCGGTCAGTGGAGCCAATCAATGGTCGTTTGAGCTTAATGGGAGGGCTGTTGAGCCAATCAATGGTCGGTGGAGCTTAATGGGCTGTGAGTTGAGCGAATCAATGGTCGGTTGAGCTTCGTGGGCGGGCAGTTGAGCTAATCCAAGGTCGGTTGAGCTTAGTGGGCGTGCAGTTGAGCCAATCCAAGGTTGGTTGAGCTTAGTGGGCGGGCAGTTGAGCCAATCAATGGTCGGTTGAGCTTAGTGGGCGGGCAGTTGAGCCAATCAATGGTCGGTTGAGCTTAGTGGGCGGGCAGTTGAGCCAATCAATGGTCGGTTGAATTTAGTGGGCGGGCAGTTAAGACAGTCAATGTTCGGTTGATTTTAGTGGGCGGTCAGTTGAGTCAATCAATGGTCGGTTGAGCTTAGTGGGCGGGCTGTTGAGCCAATCAATGGTCGGTTGAGCTTAGTGGGCGGGTAGTTGAGCCAATCAATGGTCGGTTGAGCTTAATGGGCGATCAGTGGAGCCAATCAATGGTCGTTTGAGCTTAGTGGGCGGGCAGTTGAGCCAATCAATGGTCTGTTGAGCTTAGTGGGCGGGCTGTTGAGCCAATCAATGGTCGGTTGAGCTTAGTGGTCGGGTTAGTTGAAATAATGAATGGTCGGTTAAACTTAATGGTCGGTCAGTTGAGCCAATCAATAGTCGGTTGAACTTAGTGGGCGGGCAGTTGAGCCAATCAATGGTCGGTTGAGCTTAGTGGGCGGGCAGTTGAGCATAACAATGGTCGGTTGAGCTTCGTGGACGGGCAGTTGAGCCAATCAATGGTCGGTTGAGCTTAGTGGGCGGTCAATGGAGCCAATCAATGGTCGGTTGAGCTTAGTAAGCGGGCAGTTTAGCCAATCAGTGGTCGGTTGAGCTTGGTGTGCGGTCAGTGGAGCCAATCAATGGTCGGTTGAGCTTAGTGGGCGGGCAGTTGAGCATAACAATGGTCGGTTGAGCTTCGTGGACGGGCAGTTGAGCCAATCAATGGTCGGTTGAAATTAGTGGACGGTCAGTTCAGCCAATTACTGGTCGGTTGAGCTTAGTGGGCGGTCAGTTGAGTCAATCAATGATCGGTTGAGCTTAGTGGGCGGGCAGTTGAGCCAATCAATGGTCGGTTGAGCTTAGTGGGCGGTCAGTGGAGCCAATCAATGGTTGTTTGAGCTTAGTGGGCGGGCAGTTGAGCCAATCAATGGTCTGTTGAGCTTAGTGGGCGGGCCGTTGAGCCAATCAATGGTCGGTTGAGCTTAGTGGTCGGGAAGTTGAAATAATGAATGGTCGGTTGAGCTTATTGGGCGGTCAGTTGAGCCAATCAATAGTCGGTTGAGCTTAGTGGTCGGGCAGTTGAGCCAATCAAAGGTCGGGTGAGCTTAGTGGGCGGGCAGTTGAGCCAATCAAAGGTCGGTTGAGCTTAGTGGGCAGGCAGTTGAGACAATCAAAGGTCGGTTGAGCTTAGTGGGCGGTCAATGGAGCCAATCAATGGTCGGTTGAGCTTAGTGGGCGGTCAGTTGTGCCAATCAATGGTCTGTTGAGCTTAGTGGGCGGTCAGTTCAGCCAATCAAAGGTCGGTTGAGCTTAGTGGGCGGGCAGTTGAGCCAATCAAAAGTCGGTTGGCTTAGTGGGCGGTCAGTTGAGCCAATCAATGGTCGGTTGAGCTTCGTGGACGGGCAGTTGAGCCAATCAATGGTCGGTTGAAATTAGTGGGCGGGCAGTTAATCCAATCAATGGTCGGTTGAGCTTAGTGGGCGGTCAGTTGAGTCAATCAATGGTCGGTTGAGCTTAGTGGGCGGGCTGTTGAGCTAATCAATGGTCGGTTGAGCTTAGTGGGCGGTTAGTTGAGCCAATCAATGGTCGGTTGAGCTTAATGGGCGGTCAGTTGAGCCAATCAATGGTCGGTTGAGCTTAGTGGGCGGGCAGTTGAGCCAATCAATGGTCTGTTGAGCTCAGTGGGCGGTCAGTGGAGCCAATCAATGGTCGTTTGAGCTTAATGGGCGGGCTGTTGAGCCAATCAATGGTCGGTGGAGCTTAATGGGCGGTGAGTTGAGCGAATCAATGGTCGGTTGAGCTTCGTGGGCGGGCAGTTGAGCTAATCCAAGGTCGGTTGAGTTTAGTGGGCGTGCAAATGAGCCAATCCAAGGTTGGTAGAGCTTAGTGGGCGGGCAGTTGAGCCAATCAATGGTCGGTTGAGCATAGTGGGCGGGCAGTTGAGCCAATCAATGGTCGGTTGAGCTTAGTGGGCGGGCAGTTGATCCAATCAATGGTCGGTTGAAATTAGTGGGCGGGCAGTTAAGACAGTCAATGGTCGGTTGATTTTAGTGGGCGGTCAGTTGAGTCAATCAATGGTCGGTTGAGCTTAGTGGGCGGGCTGTTGAGCCAATCAATGGTCGGTTGAGCTTAGTGGGCGGGTAGTTGAGCCAATCAATGGTCGGTTGAGCTTAATGGGCGATCAGTAGAGCCAATCAATGGTCGTTTGAGCTTAGTGGGCGGGCAGTTGAGCCAATCAATGGTCTGTTGAGCTTAGTGGGCGGGCTGTTGAGCCAATCAATGGTCGGTTGAGCTTAGTGGTCGGGTTAGTTGAAATAATGAATGGTCGGTTAAACTTAATGGTCGGTCAGTTGAGCCAATCAATAGTCGGTTGAGCTTAGTGGGCGGGCAGTTGAGCCAATCAAAGGTCGGTTGAGCTTAGTGGGCAGGCAGTTGAGCGAAACAAAGGCCGGTTGAGCTTAGTGGGCGCGCAGTTAAGGCAATCAAAGGTCGGTTGAACTTAGTGGGCGGGCAGTTGAGCCAATCAAAGGTCGGTTGAGCTTAGTGGGCGGTCAATGGAGCCAATCAATGGTCGGTTTAGCTTAGTAAGCGGGCAGTTGAGCGATTCAGTGGTCGGTTGAGCTTAGTGGGCGGTCAGTGGAGCCAATCAATGGTCGGTTGAGCTTAGTGGGCGGGCAGTTGAGCATAACAATGGTCGGTTGAGCTTCGTGGACGGGCAGTTGAGCCAATCAATGGTCGGTTGAGCTTAGTGGGCGGTCAGTTGAGTCAATCAATGGTCGGTTGAGCTTAGTGGGCGAGCGGTTGAGCCAATCAATGGTCGGTTGAGCTTAGTGGGCGGTCAGTGGAGCCAATCAATGGTCGTTTGAGCTTAGTGGGCGGGCAGTTGAGCCAATCAATGGTCTGTTGAGCTTAGTGGGCGGGCCGTTGAGCCAATCAATGGTCGGTTGAGCTTAGTGGTCGGGTAGTTGAAATAATGAATGGTCAGTTGAGTTTATTGGGCGGTCAGTTGAGCCAATCAATAGTCGGTTGAGCTTAGTGGGCGTCCACTTGAGCCAATCAAGAGTCGGTTGAGCTTAGTGGGCGGGCAGTTGAGCCAATCAATGGTCTGTTGAACTTAGTGGGCGGGCTGTTGAGCCAATCAATGGTCGGTTGAGCTTAGTGGTCGGTTAGTTGAGCCAATCAAATGTCGGTTGAACTTAGTGGGCGGGCAGTTGAGCCAATCAAAGGTCGGTTGAGCTTAGTGGGCGGTCAATGGAGCCAATCAATGGTCGGTTGAGCTTAGTGAGCGGGCAGTTGAGCCAATCATTGGTCGGTTGAGCTTAGTGTGCGGTCAGTGGAGCCAATCAATGGTCGGTTGAGCTTAGTGGGCGGGCAGTTGAGCATAACAATGGTCGTTTAAGGTTGGTTGAGCTTAGTGGGCGGGCAGTTGAGCCAATCAATGGTCAGTTGAGCTTAGTGGGCGGGCAGTTGAGCCAGTCAATGGTCGGTTGAACTTAGTGGGTGGTCAGTTGAGCCAATAAATGGTCGGTTGAGCTTAGTGGGTGGTCAGTTGAGCCAATCAAATGTCGGTCCAGCTTAGTGGGCTAGCAGTTGAGCCAATCAATGGTCGGTTGAGCTTAGATGGGTGGGCATTTGAGCCAATCAATGGTCGGTTGAGCTTAGTGGGCGTGCAGTTGAGCATAACAATGGTCGGTTGAGCTTAGTGGGCGGTCAGTTGAGCAAATCAATGGTCGGTGTAGCTTAGTGGGCGGTCAGTTGTGCCAATCAATGGTCGGTTAAGCTTAGTGGGCGGTCAGTTCAGCCAATCAAAAGTCGGTTGAGTTAAGTGGGCGGGCAGTTGAGCCAATCAAAAGTCGGTTGGCTTAGTGGGCGGTCAGTTGAGCCAATCAATGTTCGATTGAGCTTAGTGGGCGGTCAGTTGAGTAAATCAATGGTCGATTGAGCTTAGTGAGCGATCAGTAGAGCCAATCAAAGGTCGGTTGAGCTTAGTGGGCGATCAGTTGAGCAAATCAAAGGTCGGTTGAGCTTAGTGGGCGGGCAGCAGATTCAATCAATGGTGTTTTGACTTTAGTGGGTGGGCAGTTGAGCCAATCAATGTTAGGCTGAGCTTACTGGGCGGGCAGTTGAGCCAATCAATGGTCGGTTGAGCTTAGTGGGCGTCCATTTGAGCCAATCAATATTCGGTTGATTTTAGTGGGCGGTCAGTTGAGCCAATGAAAGGTCGGTTGAAATTAATGGGCGAGCAGTTAAGCCAATCAATGGTCGGTTGAGCTTAGTGGGCGGTCAGTTGAGTCAATCAACGGTCGGTTGAGCTTAGTGGGCGGGCAGTTGAGCCAATCAATGTCGGTTGAGCTTAGATGGGCGGGCATTTGAGCCTATCAGTGGTCGGTTGAGCTTAGTGGGCGGGCTGTTGAGTCAATCAATGGTCGGTTGAGCTTAATGGGCGGTCAGTTGAGCCAATCAATGGTCGGTTGAGCTTAGTGGGCGGTCAGTTGAGTCAATCAATGGTCGATTGAGCTAAGTGGGCAATCAGTTTAGCCAATCAAAGGTCGGTTGAGCTTAGTGGGCGATCAGTTGAGGCAATCAGTGGTCGGTTGAGCTTAGTGGGCGGTCAGTGGAGCCAATCAATGGTCGGTTGAGCTTAGTGGGCGGGCAGTTGAGCATAACAATGGTCGGTAGGTTGGTTGAGCTTAGTGGGCGGGCAGTTGAGCCAATCAATGGTCAGTTGAGCTTAGTGGGCGGGCAGTTGAGCCAGTCAATGGTCGGTTGAACTTAGTGGGCGGTCAGTTGAGCCAATCAATGGTCGGTTGAGCTTAGTGGGTGGTCAGTTGAGCCAATCAAAGGTCGGTCCAGCTTAGTGGGCGGGCAGTTGAGCCAATCAATGGTCGGTTGAGCTTAGATGGGTGGGCATTTGAGTCAATCAATGGTAGGTTGAGCTTAGATGGGCGGGCATTTGAGCCTATCAGTGGTCGGTTGAGCTTAGTGGGCGGGCAGTTGAGTCAATCAATGGTCGGTTGAGCTTAATGGGCGGTCAGTTGAGCCAATCAATGGTCGGTTGAGCTTAGTGGGCGGGCAGTTGAGCCAATCCAAGGTCGGTTGTGCTTAGTGTTAGGTCAGTGGAGCCAATCAATGGTCGGTTGAGCTTAGTGGGCGGGCAGTTGAGCCAATCCAAGGTCGGTTGTGCTTAGTGGGAGGTCAGTGGAGCCAATCAATCGTCGGTTGAGCTTAGTGGGCGTGCAGTCGAGTCAATCAATGGTCGGTTGAGCTTAGTGGGCGGTCAGTTGAGTCAATCAATGGTCGGTTGAGCTTAGTGGGCGGTCAGTTGAGCCAATCAAAGGTCGGTTGAGCTTAGTGGGCGATCGGTTGAGCTTAATGGGCGGTCAGTCGAGCCAATCAATGGTCGGTTGAGCTTAGTGGGCGGTCAGTTGAGTCAATCAATGGTCGGTTGAGCTTAGTGGGCGGTCAGTTGAGCCAATCAATGGTCGGTTGAGCTTAGTGGGCGGTCAGTTGAGCCAATCAGATGTCGGTTAAACTTAGTGGGCGGTCAGTGGAGCCAATCAATGGTCGGTTGAGCTTAGTGGGCGGGCAGTTGAGCATAACAATGGTCGGTTGAGCTTAGTGGGCGGTCAGTAGAGCAAATCAATGGTCGGTGTAGCTTAGTGGGCGGTCAGTTGTGCCAATCAATGGTCGGTTAAGCTTAGTGGGCGGTCAGTTCTGCCAATCAAAAGTCGGTTGAGTTTAGTGGGCGGGCAGTTGAGCCAATCAAAAGTCGGTTGGCTTAGTGGGCGGTCAGTTGAGCCAATCAATGGTCGGTTGAGCTTCGTGGACGGGCAGTTGAGCCAATCAATGGTCGGTTGAAATTAGTGGGCGGGCAGTTAAGCCAATCAATGGTCGGTTGAACTTAGTGGGCGGTCAGTTGAGTCAATCCATGGTCGGTTGAGCATAGTGGGCGGGCAGTTGAGCCAATCCAAGGTCGGTTGAGCTTAGTTGGCGTCCACTTGACCCAATCAAGAGTCGGTTGAGCTTAGTGGGCGGGCTGTTAAGACAATCAGTGGTCTGTTGAGCTTAGTGGGTGGGCTGTTGAGCCAATCAATGGTCGGTTGAGCTTAGTGGTCGGGTAGTTGAGATAATGAATGGTCGGTTGAGCTTAATGGGCGGTCAGTTGAGCCAATCAATGGTCGGTTGAGCTTAGTGGGCGTCCACTTGAGCCAATCAAGAGTCGGTTGAGCTTAGTGGGCATGCAGTTGAGCCAATCAATGGTCTGTTGAACTTAGTGGGCGGGCTGTTGAGCCAATCAATGGTCGGTTGAGCTTAGTGGTCGGTTAGTTGAGCCAATCAAATGTCGGTTGAACTTAGTGGGCGGGCAGTTGAGCCAATCAAAGGTCGGTTGAGCTTAGTGGGCGGTCAATGGAGCCAATCAATGGTCGGTTGAGCTTAGTGAGCGGGCAGTTGAGCCAATCAGTGGTCGGTTGAGCTTAGTGTGCGGTCAGTGGAGCCAATCAATGGTCGGTTGAGCTTAGTGGGCGGGCAGTTGAGCATAACAATGGTCGTTTAAGGTTGGTTGAGCTTAGTGGGCGGGCAGTTGAGCCAATCAATGGTCAGTTGAGCTTAGTGGGCGGGCAGTTGAGCCAGTCAATGGTCGGTTGAACTTAGTGGGTGGTCAGTTGAGCCAATAAATGGTCGGTTGAGCTTAGTGGGTGGTCAGTTGAGCCAATCAAATGTCGGTCCAGCTTAGTGGGCTAGCAGTTGAGCCAATCAATGGTCGGTTGAGCTTAGATGGGTGGGCATTTGAGCCAATCAATGGTCGGTTGAGCTTAGTGGGCGTGCAGTTGAGCATAACAATGGTCGGTTGAGCTTAGTGGGCGGTCAGTTGAGCAAATCAATGGTCGGTGTAGCTTAGTGGGCGGTCAGTTGTGCCAATCAATGGTCGGTTAAGCTTAGTGGGCGGTCAGTTCAGCCAATCAAAAGTCGGTTGAGTTAAGTGGGCGGGCAGTTGAGCCAATCAAAAGTCGGTTGGCTTAGTGGGCGGTCAGTTGAGCCAATCAATGTTCGATTGAGCTTAGTGGGCGGTCAGTTGAGTAAATCAATGGTCGATTGAGCTTAGTGAGCGATCAGTAGAGCCAATCAAAGGTCGGTTGAGCTTAGTGGGCGATCAGTTGAGCAAATCAAAGGTCGGTTGAGCTTAGTGGGCGGGCAGCAGATTCAATCAATGGTGTTTTGACTTTAGTGGGTGGGCAGTTGAGCCAATCAATGTTAGGCTGAGCTTACTGGGCGGGCAGTTGAGCCAATCAATGGTCGGTTGAGCTTAGTGGGCGTCCAGTTGAGCCAATCAATATTCGGTTGATTTTAGTGGGCGGTCAGTTGAGCCAATGAAAGGTCGGTTGAAATTAATGGGCGAGCAGTTAAGCCAATCAATGGTCGGTTGAGCTTAGTGGGCGGTCAGTTGAGTCAATCAACGGTCGGTTGAGCTTAGTGGGCGGGCAGTTGAGCCAATCAATGTCGGTTGAGCTTAGTGGGCGGGCAGTTGAGCCAATCAATGGAAGGTTGAGCTTAGTGGGCGGGCAGTTGAGCCAATCAATGGTCGGTTGAGCTTAGTGAGCGGTCAGTTGAGATAATCAATGTTCGGTTGAGCTTAGATGGGCGGGCATTTGAGCCAATCAATGGTCGGTTGAGCTTAGATGGGCTGGCATTTGAGCCTATCAGTGGTCGGTTGAGCTTAGATGGGCCGGCAGTTAAGCCAATTAATGGTCGGTTGAGCTTAATGGGCGGGCAGTTGAGCCTATCAATGGTCGGTTGAGCTTTGTGGCTGTGCATTTGAGCCAATCCAAGGTCGGTTGAGCTTAGTGGGCGTGCAGTCGAGTCAATCAATGGTCGGTTGAGCTTAGTGGGCGGTCAGTTGAGTCAATCAATGGTCGGTTGAGCTTAGTGGGCGGTCAGTTGAGCCAATCAAAGGTCGGTTGAGCTTAGTGGGCAATCGGTTGAGCTTAATGGGCGGTCAGTTGAGCCAATCAATGGTCGGTTGAGCTTTGTGGGCGGTCAGTTGAGTCAATCAATGGTCGGTTGAGCTTAGTGGGCGGTCAGTTGAGCCAAACAATGGTCGGTTGAGCTTAGTGGGCGGTCAGTTGAGCCAATCAGATGTCGGTTAAACTTAGTGGGCGGTCAGTGGAGCCAATCAATGGTCTGTTGAGCTTAGTGGGCGGTCAGTTGAGTCAATCAATGGTCGGTTAAACTTAATGGGCGGGCAGTTGAGCATAACAATGGTCGGTTGAGCTTAGTGGTCGGGAAGTTGAAATAATGAATGGTCGGTTAAGCTTATTGGGCGGTCAGTTGAGCCAATCAATAGTCGGTTGAGCTTAGTGGTCGGGCAGTTGAGCCAATCAAAGGTCGGGTGAGCTTAGTGGGCGGGCAGTTGAGCCAATCAAAGGTCGGTTGAGCTTAGTGGGCAGGCAGTTGAGCCAATCAAAGGTCGGTTGAGCTTAGTGGGCGGTCAATGTAGCCAATCAATGGTCGGTTGAGCTTAGTGGTCGGTCAGTTGTGCCAATCAATGGTCTAGTGAGCTTAGTGGGCGGTCAGTTCAGCCAATCAAAGGTCGGTTGAGCTTAGTGAGCGGGCAGTTGAGCCAATCAAAAGTCGGTTGGCTTAGTGGGCGGTCAGTTGAGCCAATCAATGGTCGGTTGAGCTTCGTGGACGGGCAGTTGAGTCAATCAATGGTCGGTTGAAATTAGTGGGCGGGCAGTTAAGCCAATCAATGGTCGGTTGAGCTTAGTGGGCGGTCAGTTGAGTCAATCAATGGTCGGTTGAGCTTAGTGGGCGGGCTGTTGAGCTAATCAATGGTCGGTTGAGCTTAGTGGGCGGGTAGTTGAGCCAATCAATGGTCGGTTGAGCTTAATGGGCGGTCAGTTGAGCCAATCAATGGTCGGTTGAGCTTAGTGGGCGGGCAGTTGAGCCAATCAATGGTCTGTTGAGCTCAGTGGGCGGTCAGTGGAGCCAATCAATGGTCGTTTGAGCTTAATGGGAGGGCTGTTGAGCCAATCAATGGTCGGTGGAGCTTAATGGGCTGTGAGTTGAGCGAATCAATGGTCGGTTGAGCTTCGTGGGCGGGCAGTTGAGCTAATCCAAGGTCGGTTGAGCTTAGTGGGCGTGCAGTTGAGCCAATCCAACATTGGTTGAGCTTAGTGGGCGGGCAGTTGAGCCAATCAATGGTCGGTTGAGCTTAGTGGGCGGGCAGTTGAGCCAATCAATGGTCGGTTGAGCTTAGTGGGCGGGCAGTTGAGCCAATCAATGGTCGGTTGAATTTAGTGGGCGGGCAGTTAAGACAGTCAATGTTCGGTTGATTTTAGTGGGCGGTCAGTTGAGTCAATCAATGGTCGGTTGAGCTTAGTGGGCGGGCTGTTGAGCCAATCAATGGTCGGTTGAGCTTAGTGGGCGGGTAGTTGAGCCAATCAATGGTCGGTTGAGCTTAATGGGCGATCAGTGGAGCCAATCAATGGTCGTTTGAGCTTAGTGGGCGGGCAGTTGAGCCAATCAATGGTCTGTTGAGCTTAGTGGGCGGGCTGTTGAGCCAATCAATGGTCGGTTGAGCTTAGTGGTCGGGTTAGTTGAAATAATGAATGGTCGGTTAAACTTAATGGTCGGTCAGTTGAGCCAATCAATAGTCGGTTGAACTTAGTGGGCGGGCAGTTGAGCCAATCAATGGTCGGTTGAGCTTAGTGGGCGGGCAGTTGAGCATAACAATGGTCGGTTGAGCTTCGTGGACGGGCAGTTGAGCCAATCAATGGTCGGTTGAGCTTAGTGGGCGGTCAATGGAGCCAATCAATGGTCGGTTGAGCTTAGTAAGCGGGCAGTTGAGCCAATCAGTGGTCGGTTGAGCTTGGTGTGCGGTCAGTGGAGCCAATCAATGGTCGGTTGAGCTTAGTGGGCGGGCAGTTGAGCATAACAATGGTCGGTTGAGCTTCGTGGACGGGCAGTTGAGCCAATCAATGGTCGGTTGAAATTAGTGGACGGTCAGTTCAGCCAATTACTGGTCGGTTGAGCTTAGTGGGCGGTCAGTTGAGTCAATCAATGATCGGTTGAGCTTAGTGGGCGGGCAGTTGAGCCAATCAATGGTCGGTTGAGCTTAGTGGGCGGTCAGTGGAGCCAATCAATGGTTGTTTGAGCTTAGTGGGCGGGCAGTTGAGCCAATCAATGGTCTGTTGAGCTTAGTGGGCGGGCCGTTGAGCCAATCAATGGTCGGTTGAGCTTAGTGGTCGGGAAGTTGAAATAATGAATGGTCGGTTGAGCTTATTGGGCGGTCAGTTGAGCCAATCAATAGTCGGTTGAGCTTAGTGGTCGGGCAGTTAATCCAATCAATGGTCGGTTGAGCTTAGTGGGCGGTCAGTTGAGTCAATCAATGGTCGGTTGAGCTTAGTGGGCGGGCTGTTGAGCTAATCAATGGTCGGTTGAGCTTAGTGGGCGGTTAGTTGAGCCAATCAATGGTCGGTTGAGCTTAATGGGCGGTCAGTTGAGCCAATCAATGGTCGGTTGAGCTTAGTGGGCGGGCAGTTGAGCCAATCAATGGTCTGTTGAGCTCAGTGGGCGGTCAGTGGAGCCAATCAATGGTCGTTTGAGCTTAATGGGCGGGCTGTTGAGCCAATCAATGGTCGGTGGAGCTTAATGGGCGGTGAGTTGAGCGAATCAATGGTCGGTTGAGCTTCGTGGGCGGGCAGTTGAGCTAATCCAAGGTCGGTTGAGTTTAGTGGGCGTGCAAATGAGCCAATCCAAGGTTGGTAGAGCTTAGTGGGCGGGCAGTTGAGCCAATCAATGGTCGGTTGAGCATAGTGGGCGGGCAGTTGAGCCAATCAATGGTCGGTTGAGCTTAGTGGGCGGGCAGTTGATCCAATCAATGGTCGGTTGAAATTAGTGGGCGGGCAGTTAAGACAGTCAATGGTCGGTTGATTTTAGTGGGCGGTCAGTTGAGTCAATCAATGGTCGGTTGAGCTTAGTGGGCGGGCTGTTGAGCCAATCAATGGTCGGTTGAGCTTAGTGGGCGGGTAGTTGAGCCAATCAATGGTCGGTTGAGCTTAATGGGCGATCAGTAGAGCCAATCAATGGTCGTTTGAGCTTAGTGGGCGGGCAGTTGAGCCAATCAATGGTCTGTTGAGCTTAGTGGGCGGGCTGTTGAGCCAATCAATGGTCGGTTGAGCTTAGTGGTCGGGTTAGTTGAAATAATGAATGGTCGGTTAAACTTAATGGTCGGTCAGTTGAGCCAATCAATAGTCGGTTGAGCTTAGTGGGCGGGCAGTTGAGCCAATCAAAGGTCGGTTGAGCTTAGTGGGCAGGCAGTTGAGCGAAACAAAGGCCGGTTGAGCTTAGTGGGCGGGCAGTTAAGGCAATCAAAGGTCGGTTGAACTTAGTGGGCGGGCAGTTGAGCCAATCAAAGGTCGGTTGAGCTTAGTGGGCGGTCAATGGAGCCAATCAATGGTCGGTTTAGCTTAGTAAGCGGGCAGTTGAGCGATTCAGTGGTCGGTTGAGCTTAGTGGGCGGTCAGTGGAGCCAATCAATGGTCGGTTGAGCTTAGTGGGCGAGCAGTTGAGCATAACAATGGTCGGTTGAGCTTCGTGGACGGGCAGTTGAGCCAATCAATGGTCGGTTGAAATTAGTGGGCGGTCAGTTCAGCCAATTACTGGTCGGTTGAGCTTAGTGGGCGGTCAGTTGAGTCAATCAATGGTCGGTTGAGCTTAGTGGGCGAGCGGTTGAGCCAATCAATGGTCGGTTGAGCTTAGTGGGCGGTCAGTGGAGCCAATCAATGGTCGTTTGAGCTTAGTGGGCGGGCAGTTGAGCCAATCAATGGTCTGTTGAGCTTAGTGGGCGGGCCGTTGAGCCAATCAATGGTCGGTTGAGCTTAGTGGTCGGGTAGTTGAAATAATGAATGGTCAGTTGAGCTTATTGGGCGGTCAGTTGAGCCAATCAATAGTCGGTTGAGCTTAGTGGTCGGGCAGTTGAGCCAATCAAAGGTCGGGTGAGCTTAGTGGGCGGGCAATTGAGCCAATCAAAGGTCGGTTGAGCTTAGTGGGCAGGCAGTTGAGCCAAACAAAGGCCGGTTTAGCTTAGTGGGCGGGCAGTTGAGCCAAGCAAAGGTCGGTTGAGCTTAGTGGGCGGTCAGTTCAGCCAATTACTGGTTGGTTGAGCTTAGTGGGCGGTCAGTTGAGTCAATCAATGGTCGGTTGAGCTTAGTGGGCGGGCAGTTGAGCCAATCAATGGTCGGTTGTGCTTAGTGGGCGGTCAGTGGAGCCAATCAATGGTCGTTTGAGCTTAGTGGGCGGGCAGTTGAGCCAATCGAAGGTCGGTTGAGCTTAGTGTGCGGTCAGTTGAGCCAATCAATGGTCGGTTGAGCTTCGTGGACGGGCATTTGAGCCAATCATTGGTCGGTTGAGCTTAGATGGGCGGGCATTTGATCTAATCAAAGGTCGGTTGAGCTAAGTGGGCTGGCAGTTGAGTCAATCGATGATCCGTTCAGATTAGTGGGCGGGCAGTTGAGCCAATCAATGGTCGGTTGAGCTTAGTGGGCGGGCAGTTGAGCCAATCAATGGTCTCTTGAGCTTAATGGGCGGGCTGTTGAGCCAATCAATGGTCGGTGGAGCTTAATGGGCGGTGAGTTGAGCGAATGAATGGTCGGTTGAGCTTCGTGGGCGGGCAGTTATGCTAATCCAAGGTCGGTTGAGCTTAGTGGGCGTGCAGTTGAGCATATCCAAGGTTGGTTGAGCTTAGTGGGAGGGCAGTTGAGCCAATCAATGGTCGGTTGAGCTTAGTGGGCGGGCAGTTGAGCCAATCAATGGTCGGTTGAGCTCAGTGGGCGGTCAGTGGAGCCAATCAATGGTCGTTTGAGCTTAGTGGGCGGGCAGTTGAGCCAATCAATGGTCTGTTGAGCTTAGTGGGCGGGCTGTTGAGCCAATCAGTGGTCGTTTGAGCTTAGTGGTCGGGTTAGTTGAAATAATGAATGGTCGGTTAAACTTAATGGTCGGTCAGTTGAGCCAATCAATAGTCGGCTGAGCTTAGTGGGCTGGCAGTTGAGCCAATCAAAGGTCGGTTGAGCTTAGTGGGCAGGCAGTTGAGCCAAACAAAGGCCGGTTGAGCTTAGTGGGCGGGCAGTTGAGGCAATCAAAGGTCGGTTGAGCTTAGTGGGCGGGCAGTTGAGCCAATCAAAGGTCGGTTGAGCTTAGTGGGCGGTCAATGGAGCCAATCAAAGGTCGGTTGAGCTTAATAAGCGGGCAGTTGAGCCAATCAGTGGTCGGTTGAGCTCAGTGGGCGGTCAGTGGAGCCAATCAATGGTCGTTTGAGCTTAGTGGGCGGGCAGTTGAGCCAATCAATGGTGTGTTGAGCTTAGTGGGCGGACTGTTAAGCCAATCAGTGGTCGGTTGAGCTTAGTGGTCGGGTTAGTTGAAATAATGAATGGTCGGTTAATCTTAATGGTCGGTCAGTTGAGCCAATCAATAGTCGGCTGAGCTTAGTGGGCTGGCAGTTGAGCCAATCAAAGGTCGGTTGAGCTTAGTGGGCAGGCAGTTGAGCCAAACAAAGGCCGGTTGAGCTTAGTGGGCGGGCAGTTGAGGCAATCAAAGGTCGGTTGAGCTTAGTGGGCGGGCAGTTGAGCCAATCAAAGGTCGGTTGAGCTTAGTGGGCGGTCAATGGAGCCAATCAATGGTCGGTTGAGCTTAGTGGGCGGGCAGTTGAGCCAATCAATGGTCGGTTGTGCTTAGTGGGCGGTCAGTGGAGCCAATCAATGGTCGTTTGAGCTTAGTGGGCGGGCAGTTGAGCCAATCGAAGGTCGGTTGAGCTTAGTGTGCGGTCAGTTGAGCCACTCAATGGTCGGTTGAGCTTCGTGGACGGGCATTTGAGCCAATCATTGGTCGGTTGAGCTTAGATGGGCGGGCATTTGATCCAATCAAAGGTTGGTTGAGCTAAGTGGGCGGGCAGTTGAGTCAATCGATGGTCCGTTCAGATTAGTGGGCGGGCAGTTGAGCCAATCAATGGTCGGTTGAGCTTAGTGGGCGGGCAGTTGAGCCAATCAATGGTCTCTTGAGCTTAATGGGCGGGCTGTTGAGCCAATCAATGGTCGGTGGAGCTTAGTGGGCGGTGAGTTGAGCGAATCAATGGTCGGTTGAGCTTCGTGGGCGGGCAGTTGCGCTAATCCAAGGTCGGTTGAGCTTAGTGGGCGTGCAGTTGAGCATATCCAAGGTTGGTTGAGCTTAGTGGGCGGGCAGTTGAGCCAATCAATGGTCGGTTGAGCTTAGTGGGCGGGCAGTTGAGCCAATCAATGGTCGGTTGAGCTTAGTGGGTGGGCAGTTGAGCCAATCAATGGTCGGTTGAGCTTAGTGGGTGGGCAGTTGAGCCAATCAATGGTCGGTTGAGCTCAGTGGGCGGTCAGTGGAGCCAATCAATGGTCGTTTGAGCTTAGTGGGCGGGCAGTTGAGCCAATCAATGGTCTGTTGAGCTTAGTGGGCGGGCTGTTGAGCCAATCAGTGGTCGGTTGAGCTTAGTGGTCGGGTTAGTTGAAATAATGAATGGTCGGTTAAACTTAATGGTCGGTCAGTTGAGCCAATCAATAGTCGGCTGAGCTTAGTGGGCTGGCAGTTGAGCCAATCAAAGGTCGGTTGAGCTTAGTGGGCAGGCAGTTGAGCCAAACAAAGGCGGGTTGAGCTTAGTGGGCGGGCAGTTGAGGCAATCAAAGGTCGGTTGAGCTTAGTGGGCGGGCAGTTGAGCCAATCAAAGTTCGGTTGAGCTTAGTGGGCGGTCAATGGAGCCAATCAATGGTCGGTTGAGCTTAGTGGGAGGGCAGTTGAGCCAATCAATGGTCGGTTGAGCTCAGTGGGCGGTCAGTGGAGCCAATCAATGGTCGTTTGAGCTTAGTGGGCGGGCAGTTGAGCCAAACAATGGTCTGTTGAGCTTAGTGGGCGGGCTGTTGAGCCAATCAGTGGTCGGTTGAGCTTAGTGGTCGGGTTAGTTGAAATAATGAATGGTCGGTTAAACTTAATGGTCGGTCAGTTGAGCCAATCAATAGTCGGCTGAGCTTAGTGGGCTGGCAGTTGAGCCAATCAAAGGTCGGTTGAGCTTAGTGGGCGGGCAGTTGAGGCAATCAAAGGTCGGTTGAGCTTAGTGGGCGGGCAGTTGAGCCAATCAAAGGTCGGTTGAGCTTAGTGGGCGGTCAATGGAGCCAATCAATAGTCTGTTGAGCTTAGTGGGCGGTCAGTTCAACCAATCAAAGGTCGGTTGAGCTTAGTTGGCGGGCATTTGAGCCAATCAAAAGTCGGTTGGCTTAGTGGGCGGTCAGTTGAGCCAATCAATGGTCGGTTGAGCTTCGTGGACGGGCAGTTGAGCCAATCAATGGTCGGTTGACCTTAGTGGGCGGGCTGTTGAGCTAATCAATGGTCGGTTGAGCTTAGTGGGCGGGTAGTTGAGCCAATCAATGGTCGGTTGAGCTTAATGGGCGGTCAGTTGAGCCAATCAATGGTCGGTTGAGCTTAGTGGGCGGGCAGTTGAGCCAATCAATGGTCTGTTGAGCTCAGGGGGCGGTCAGTGGAGCCAATCAATGGTCGTTTGAGCTTAATGGGCCGGCTGTTGAGCCAATCAATGGTCGGTGGAGCTTAATGGGCGGTGAGTTGAGCGAATCAATGGTCGGTTGAGCTTCGTGGGCGGGCAGTTGAGCTAATCCAAGGTCGGTTGATCTTAGTGGGCGTGCAGTTGAGCCCATCCAAGGTTGGTTGAGCTTAGTGGGCGGGCAGTTGAGCCAATCAATGGTCGGTTGAGCTTAGTGGGCGGGCAGTTGAGCCAATCAATGGTCGGTTGAGCTTAGTGGGCGGGTAGTTGAGCCAATCAATGGTCGGTTGAGCTTAATGGGCGATTAGTGGAGCCAATCAATGGTCGTTTGAGCTTAGTGGGCGGGCAGTTGAGCCAATCAATGGTCTGTTGAGCTTAGTGGGCGGGCAGTTGAGGCAATCAAAGGTCGGTTGAGCTTAGTGGGCGCGCAGTTGAGCATAACAATGGTCGGTTGAGCTTCGTGGACGGGCAGTTGCGCCAATCAATGGTCGGTTGAGCTTAGTGGGCGGGCAGTTTAGCATAACAATGGTCGGTTGAGCTTAGTGGGCGGTCAGTTGAGCAAATCAATGGTCGGTTGAGCTTAGTGGGCGGTCAGTTGTGCCAATCAATGGTCGGTTGAGCTTAGTGGGCGGTCAGTTCAGCCAATCAAAGGTCGGGTGAGCTTAGTGGGCAGGCAGTTGAGCCAAACAAAGGCGGGTTGAGCTTAGTGGGCGGGCAGTTGAGGCAATCAAAGGTCGGTTGAGCTTAGTGGGCGGGCTGTTGAGCCAATCAATGGTCGGTTGCACTTAGTGGGCGGGTAGTTGAGCCAATCAATGGTCGGTTGAGCTTAATGGGCGGTCAGTTGAGCCAATCAATGGTCGGTTGAGCTTAGTGGTCGGGTTAGTTGAAATAATGAATGGTCGGTTAAACTTAATGGTCGGTCAGTTGAGCCAATCAATAGTCGGCTGAGCTTAGTGGGCTGGCAGTTGAGCCAATCAAAGGTCGGTTGAGCTTAGTGGGCGGGCAGTTGAGCCAATCAAAGTTCGGTTGAGCTTAGTGGGCGGGCAGTTGAGGCAATCAAAGGTCGGTTGAGCTTAGTGGGCGGGCAGTTGAGCCAATCAAAGGTCGGTTGAGCTTAGTGGGCGGTCAATGGAGCCAATCAATAGTCTGTTGAGCTTAGTGGGCGGTCAGTTCAACCAATCAAAGGTCGGTTGAGCTTAGTTGGCGGGCATTTGAGCCAATCAAAAGTCGGTTGGCTTAGTGGGCGGTCAGTTGAGCCAATCAATGGTCGGTTGAGCTTCGTGGACGGGCAGTTGAGCCAATCAATGGTCGGTTGACCTTAGTGGGCGGGCTGTTGAGCTAATCAATGGTCGGTTGAGCTTAGTGGGCGGGTAGTTGAGCCAATCAATGGTCGGTTGAGCTTAATGGGCGGTCAGTTGAGCCAATCAATGGTCGGTTGAGCTTAGTGGGCGGGCAGTTGAGCCAATCAATGGTCTGTTGAGCTCAGGGGGCGGTCAGTGGAGCCAATCAATGGTCGTTTGAGCTTAATGGGCCGGCTGTTGAGCCAATCAATGGTCGGTGGAGCTTAATGGGCGGTGAGTTGAGCGAATCAATGGTCGGTTGAGCTTCGTGGGCGGGCAGTTGAGCTAATCCAAGGTCGGTTGATCTTAGTGGGCGTGCAGTTGAGCCCATCCAAGGTTGGTTGAGCTTAGTGGGCGGGCAGTTGAGCCAATCAATGGTCGGTTGAGCTTAGTGGGCGGGCAGTTGAGCCAATCAATGGTCGGTTGAGCTTAGTGGGCGGGTAGTTGAGCCAATCAATGGTCGGTTGAGCTTAATGGGCGATTAGTGGAGCCAATCAATGGTCGTTTGAGCTTAGTGGGCGGGCAGTTGAGCCAATCAATGGTCTGTTGAGCTTAGTGGGCGGGCAGTTGAGGCAATCAAAGGTCGGTTGAGCTTAGTGGGCGCGCAGTTGAGCATAACAATGGTCGGTTGAGCTTCGTGGACGGGCAGTTGAGCCAATCAATGGTCGGTTGAGCTTAGTGGGCGGGCAGTTTAGCATAACAATGGTCGGTTGAGCTTAGTGGGCGGTCAGTTGAGCAAATCAATGGTCGGTTGAGCTTAGTGGGCGGTCAGTTGTGCCAATCAATGGTCGGTTGAGCTTAGTGGGCGGTCAGTTCAGCCAATCAAAGGTCGGGTGAGCTTAGTGGGCGGGCAGTTGAGCCAATCAAAAGTCGGTTGGCTTAGTGGGCGGTCAGTTGAGCCAATGAATGGTCGGTTGAGCTTCGTGGACGGGCAGTTGAGCCAATCAATGGTCGGTTGAAATTAGTGGGCGGGCAGTTAAGACAATCATTGGTCGATTGAGCTTAGTGGGCGGTCAGTTGAGTCAATCAATGGTCGGTTGAGCTTAGTGGGCGGGCTGTTGAGCCAATCAATGGTCGGTTGAGCTTAGTGGTCGGGTTAGTTGAAATAATGAATGGTCGGTTAAACTTAATGGTCGGTCACTTGAGCCAATCAATAGTCGGTTGAGCTTAGTGGGCGGGCAGTTGAGCCAATCAAAGTTCGGTTGAGCTTAGTGGGCGGGCAGTTGAGCCAATCAATGGTCGGTTGAAATTAGTGGGCGGGCAGTTAAGACAATCATTGGTCGATTGAGCTTAGTGGGCGGTCAGTTGAGTCAATCAATGGTCGGTTGAGCTTAGTGGGCGGGCTGTTGAGCCAATCAATGGTCGGTTGAGCTTAGCGGGCGGGTAGTTGAGCCAATCAATGGTCGGTTGAGCTTAATGGGCGGTCAGTTGAGCGAATCAATGGTCGGTTGAGCTTAGTGGGCGGGCAGTTGAGCCAATCAATGGTCTGTTGAGCTCAGTGGGTGGTCAGTGGAGCCAATCAATGGTCGTTTGAGCTTAGTGGGCGGGCAGTTGAGCCAATCAATTGTCTGTTCAGCTTAGTGGGCGGGCTGTTGAGCCAATCAAAGGTCGGTTGAGCTTAGTGGGCGGTCAATGGAGCCAATCAATGGTCGGTTGAGCTCAGTGAGCGGGCAGTTGAGCGAATCAGTGGTCGGTTGAGCTTAGTGGGCGGTCAGTGGAGCCAATCAATGGTCGGTTGAGCTTAGTGGGCGGGCAGTTTAGCATAACAATGGTCGGTTGAGCTTAGTGGGCGGGCAGTTTAGCATAACAATGGTCGGTTGAGCTTAGTGGGCGGTCAGTTGAGCAAATCAATGGTCGGTTGTGCTTAGTGGGCGGTCAGTTGTGCCAATCAATGGTCGGTTGAGCTTAGTGGGCGGTCAGTTCAGCCAATCAAAGGTCGGGTGAGCTTAGTGGGCGGGCAGTTGAGCCAATCAAAAGTCGGTTGGCTTAGTGGGCGGTCAGTTGAGCCAATGAATGGTCGGTTGAGCTTCGTGGACGGGCAGTTGAGCCAATCAATGGTCGGTTGAAATTAGTGGGCGGGCAGTTAAGACAATCATTGGTCGGTTGAGCTTAGTGGGCGGTCAGTTGAGTCAATGAATGGTCGGTTGAGCTTAGTGGGCGGGCTGTTGAGCCAATCAATGGTCGGTTGAGCTTAGCGGGCGGGTAGTTGAGCCAATCAATGGTCGGTTGAGCTTAATGGGCGGTCAGTTGAGCGAATCAATGGTCGGTTGAGCTTAGTGGGCGGGCAGTTGAGCCAATCAATGGTCTGTTGAGCTCAGTGGGTGGTCAGTGGAGCCAATCAATGGTCGTTTGAGCTTAGTGGGCGGGCAGTTGAGCCAATCAATGGTCTGTTGAGCTTAGTGGGCGGGCCGTTGAGCCAATCAATGGTCGGTTGAGCTTAGTGGTCAGGTAGTTGAAATAATGAATGGTCGGTTGAGCTTATTGGGCGGTCAGTTGAGCCAATCAATACTCGGTTGACCTTAGTGGTCGGGCATTTGAGCCAATCAAAGGTTGGGTGAGCTTAGTGGGCGGGCAGTTGAGCCAATCAAAGGTCGGTTGAGCTTAGTGGGCAGGCAGTTGAGCCAAACAAAGGCCAGTGTAGCTTAGTGGGCGGGCAGTTGAGCCAATCAAAGGTCGGTTGAGCATGTTGGCGGACAGTTGAGCCAATCAAAGGTCGGTTGAGCTTAGTGGGCGGTCAATGGAGCCAATCAATGGTCGGTTGAGCTTAGTGGGCGGGCAGTTTAGCATAACAATGGTCGGTTGAGCTTAGTGGGCGGTCAGTTGAGCAAATCAATGGTCGGTTGAGCTTAGTGGGCGGTCAGTTCAGCCAATCAAAGGTCGGTTGAGCTTAGTGGGCGGGCAGTTGAGCCAATCAAAAGTCGGTTGGCTTAGTGGGCGGTCAGTTGAGCCAATCAATGGTGGGTTGAGTTTCGTGGACGGGGAGTTGAGCCAATCAATGGTCGGTTGAAATTAGTGGGCGGGCAGTTAAGCCAATCAATGGTCGGTTGAGCTTAGTGGGCGGTCAGTTGAGTCAATCAATGGTCGGTTGAGCTTAGTGGGCGGGCTGTTGAGCCAATCAATGGTCGGTTGCACTTAGTGGGCGGGTAGTTGAGCCAATCAATGGTCGGTTGAGCTTAATGGGCGGTCAGTTGAGCCAATCAATGGTCGGTTGAGCTTAGTGGGCGGGCAGTTGAGCCAATCAATGGTCTGTTGAGCTCAGTGGGCGGTCAGTGGAGCCAATCAATGGTCGTTTGAGCTTAGTGGGCGGGCAGTTGAGCCAATCAATTGTCTGTTCAGCTTAGTGGGCGGGCTGTTGAGCCAATCAATGGTCGGTTGAGCTTAGTGGTCGGGTAGTTGAAATAATGAATGGTCGGTTAAACTTAATGGTCGGTCAGTTGAGCCAATCAATAGTCGGTTGAGCTTAGTGGGCGGGCAGTTTAGCATAACAATGGTCGGTTGAGCTTAGTGGGCGGTCAGTTGAGCAAATCAATAGTCGGTTGTGCTTAGTGGGCGGTCAGTTGTGCCAATCAATGGTCGGTTGAGCTTAGTGGGCGGTCAGTTCAGCCAATCAAAGGTCGGGTGAGCTTAGTGGGCGGGCAGTTGAGCCAATCAAAAGTCGGTTGGCTTAGTGGGCGGTCAGTTGAGCCAATGAATGGTCGGTTGAGCTTCGTGGACGGGCAGTTGAGCCAATCAATGGTCGGTTGAAATTAGTGGGCGGGCAGTTAAGACAATCATTGGTCGGTTGAGCTTAGTGGGCGGTCAGTTGAGTCAATGAATGGTCGGTTGAGCTTAGTGGGCGGGCTGTTGAGCCAATCAATGGTCGGTTGAGCTTAGCGGGCGGGTAGTTGAGCCAATCAATGGTCGGTTGAGCTTAATGGGCGGTCAGTTGAGCGAATCAATGGTCGGTTGAGCTTAGTGGGCGGGCAGTTGAGCCAATCAATGGTCTGTTGAGCTCAGTGGGTGGTCAGTGGAGCCAATCAATGGTCGTTTGAGCTTAGTGGACGGGCAGTTGAGCCAATCAATTGTCTGTTCAGCTTAGTGGGCGGGCTGCTGAGCCAATCAAAGGTCGGTTGAGCTTAGTGGGCGGTCAATGGAGCCAATCAATGGTCGGTTGAGCTTAGTGAGCGGGCAGTTGAGCCAATCAGTGGTCGGTTGAGCTTAGTGGGCGGTCAGTGGAGCCAATCAATGGTCAGTTGAGATTAGTGGGCGGGCAGTTGAGCATAACAATGGTCGGTTGAGCTTCGTGGACGGGCAGTTGAGCCAATCAATGGTCGGTTGAAATTAGTGGGCGGTCAGTTCAGCCAATTACTGGTCGGTTGAGCTTAGTGGGCGGTCAGTTGAGTCAATCAATGGTCGGTTGAGCTTAGTGGGCGGGCAGTTGAGCCAATCAATGGTCGGTTGAGCGTAGTGGGCGGTCAGTGGAGCCAATCAATGGTCGTTTGAGCTTAGTGGGCGGGCAGTTGAGCCAATCAATGGTCTGTTGAGCTTAGTGGGCGGGCCGTTGAGCCAATCAATGGTCGGTTGAGCTTAGTGGTCGTGTAGTTGAAATAATGAATGCTCGGTTGAGCTTATTGGGCGGTCAGTTGAGCCAATCAATACTCGGTTGAGCTTAGTGGTCGGGCATTTGAGCCAATCAAAGGTCGGGTGAGCTTAGTGGGCGGGCAGTTGAGCCAATCAAAGGTCGGTTGAGCTTAGTGGGCAGGCAGTTGAGCCAAACAAAGGCCAGTGTAGCTTAGTGGGCGGGCAGTTCAGCCAATCAAAGGTCGGTTGAGCATGTTGGCGGGCAGTTGAGCCAATCAAAGGTCGGTTGAGCTTAGTGGGCGGTCAATGGAGCCAATCAATGGTCGGTTGAGCTTAGTGGGCGGGCAGTTTAGCATAACAATGGTCGGTTGAGCTTAGTGGGCGGTCAGTTGAGCAAATCAATGGTCGGTTGAGCTTAGTGGGCGATCAGTTGTGCCAATCAATGGTCGGTTGAGCTTAGTGGGCGGTCAGTTCAGCCAATCAAAGGTCGGTTGAGCTTAGTGGGCGGGTAGTTGAGCCAATCAAAAGTCGGTTGGCTTAGTGGGCGGTCAGTTGAGCCAATCAATGGTCGGTTGAGCTTCGTGGACGGGGAGTTGAGCCAATCAATGGTCGGTTGAAATTAGTGGGCGGGCAGTTAAGCCAATCAATGGTCGGTTGAGCTTAGTGGGCGGTCAGTTGAGTCAATCAATGGTCGTTTGAGCTTAGTGGGCGGGCAGTTGAGCCAATCAATTGTCTGTTCAGCTTAGTGGGCGGGCTGTTGAGCCAATCAATGGTCGGTTGAGCTTAGTGGTCGGGTAGTTGAAATAATGAATGGTCGGTTAAACTTAATGGTCGGTCAGTTGAGCCAATCAATAGTCGGTTGAGCTTAGTGGGTGGGCAGTTGAGCCAATCAAAGGTCGGGTGAGCTTAGTGGGCGAGCAGTTGGGCCAATCAAAGGTCGGTTGAGCTTAGTGGGCAGGCAGTTGAGCCAGACAAAGGCCGGTTGAGCTTAGTGGGCGTTCAGTTGAGCTAATCCAAGGTCGGTTGAGCTTAGTGGGCGTGCAGTTGAGCCAATCCAAGGTTGGTTGAGCTTAGTGGGCGGGCAGTTGAGCCAATCAATGGTCGGTTGAGCTTAGTGGGCGGGCAGTTGAGCCAATTAATGGTCGGTTGAGCTTAGTGGGCGGGCAGTTGAGCCAATCAATGGTCGGTTGAGCTTAGTGGGCGGTCAGTTGTGCCAATCAGTGGTCGGTTGAGCTTAGTGGGCGGTTAGTTGAGCCAATCAAAAATCGGTTGGCTTAGTGGGCGGTCAGTTGAGCCAATCAATGGTCGGTTGAGCTTCGTGGACGGGCAGTTGAGCCAATCAATGGTCGGTTGAAATTAGTGGGCGGGCAGTTAAGACAATCATTGGTCGGTTGAGCTTAGTGGGCGGGTAGTTAAGCCAATTACTGGTCGGTTGAGCTTAGTGGGCGGTCAGTTGAGTCAATCAATGTTCCGTTAAGCTTAGATGGGCGGGCATTTGAGCCAATCAAAGGTCGGTTGAGCTAAGTGGGCGGGCAGTTTAGTCAATCAATGGTCCGTTCAGATTAGTGGACGGGCAGTTGAGCCAATCAATGGTCGGTTTAAATTAGTGGGCGGGCAGTTAAGCCAATCAATGGTCGGTTGAGCTTAGTGGGCGGTCAGTTGAGTCAATCAATGGTCGGTTGAGCTTAGTGGGCGAGCTGTTGAGCCAATCAATGGTCGGTTGAGCTTAGCGGGCGGGTAGTTGAGCCAATCAATGGTCGGTTGAGCTTAATGGGCGGTCAGTTGAGCCAATCAATGGTCGATTGAGCTTAGTGGGCGGGCAGTTGAGCCAATCAATGGTCTGTTGAGCTTAGTGGGCGGGCTGTTGAGCCAATCAAAGGTCGGTTGAGCTTAGTGGGCGGTCAATGGAGCCACTCAATGGTCGGTTGAGCTTAGTGGGCGGGCAGTTTAGCATAACAATGGTCGGTTGAGCTTAGTAGGCGGTCAGTTGAGCAAATCAATGGTCGGTTGAGCTTAGTGGGCGGTCAGTTGTGCCAATCAATGGTCGGTTGAGCTTAGTGGGCGGTCAGTTCAGCCAATCATAGGTCGGTTGAGCTTAGTGGGCGGGTAGTTGAGCCAATCAAAAGTCGGTTGGCTTAGTGGGCGGTCAGTTGAGCCAATCAGTGGTCGGTTGAGCTTAGTGGGCGGTCAGTGGAGCCAATCAATGGTCGGTTGAGATTAGTGGGCGGGCAGTTGAGCATAACAATGGTCGGTTGAGCTTCGTGGACGGGCAGTTGAGCCAATCAATGGTCGGTTGAATTTAGTGGGCGGTCAGTTCAGCCAATTACTGGTCGGTTGAGCTTAGTGGGCGGTCAGTTTAGTCAATCAATGGTCGGTTGAGCTTAGTGGGCGGGCAGTTGAGCCAATCAATGGTCGGTTGAGCGTAGTGGGCGGTCAGTGGAGCCAATCAATGGTCGTTTGAGCTTAGTGGGCGGGCAGTTGAGCCAATCAATGGTCTGTTGAGCTTAGTGGGCGGGCCGTTGAGCCAATCAATGGTCGGTTGAGCTTAGTGGTCGGGTAGTTGAAATAATGAATGGTCGGTTGAGCTTATTGGGCGGTCAGTTGAGCCAATCAATACTCGGTTGAGCTTAGTGGTCGGGCATTTGAGCCAATCAAAGGTCGGGTGAGCTTAGTGGGCGGGCAGTTGATCCAATCAAAAGTCGGTTGGCTTAGTGGGCGGTCAGTTGAGCCAATGAATGGTCGGTTGAGCTTCGTGGACGGGCAGTTGAGCCAATCAATGGTCGGTTGAAATTAGTGGGCGGGCAGTTAAGACAATCATTGGTCGGTTGAGCTTAGTGGGCGGTCAGTTGAGTCAATGAATGGTCGGTTGAGCTTAGTGGGCGGGCTGTTGAGCCAATCAATGGTCGGTTGAGCTTAGCGGGCGGGTAGTTGAGCCAATCAATGGTCTGTTGAGCTTAATGGGCGGTCAGTTGAGCGAATCAATGGTCGGTTGAGCTTAGTGGGCTGGCAGTTGAGCCAATCAATGGTCTGTTGAGCTCAGTGGGTGGTCAGTGGAGCCAATCAATGGTCGTTTGAGCTTAGTGGACGGGCAGTTGAGCCAATCAATTGTCTGTTCAGCTTAGTGGGCGGGCTGCTGAGCCAATCAAAGGTCGGTTGAGCTTAGTGGGCGGTCAATGGAGCCAATCAATGGTCGGTTGAGCTTAGTGAGCGGGCAGTTGAGCCAATCAGTGGTCGGTTGAGCTTAGTGGGCGGTCAGTGGAGCCAATCAATGGTCAGTTGAGATTAGTGGGCGGGCAGTTGAGCATAACAATGGTCGGTTGAGCTTCGTGGACGGGCAGTTGAGCCAATCAATGGTCGGTTGAAATTAGTGGGCGGTCAGTTCAGCCAATTACTGGTCGGTTGAGCTTAGTGGGCGGTCAGTTGAGTCAATCAATGGTCGGTTGAGCTTAGTGGGCGGGCAGTTGAGCCAATCAATGGTCGGTTGAGCGTAGTGGGCGGTCAGTGGAGCCAATCAATGGTCGTTTGAGCTTAGTGGGCGGGCAGTTGAGCCAATCAATTGTCTGTTCAGCTTAGTGGGCGGGCTGTTGAGCCAATCAAAGGTCGGTTGAGCTTAGTGGGCGGTCAATGGAGCCAATCAATGGTCGGTTGAGCTTAGTGGGCGGGCAGTTTAGCATAACAATGGTCGGTTGAGCTTAGTAGGCGGTCAGTTGAGCAAATCAATGGTCGGTTGAGCTTAGTGGGCGGTCAGTTGTGCCAATCAATGGTCGGTTGAGCTTAGTGGGCGGTCAGTTCAGCCAATCATAGGTCGGTTGAGCTTAGTGGGCAGGCAGTTGAGCCAGACAAAGGCCGGTTGAGCTTAGTGGGCGTTCAGTTGAGCTAATCCAAGGTCGGTTGAGCTTAGTGGGCGTGCAGTTGAGCCAATCCAAGGTTGGTTGAGCTTAGTGGGCGGGCAGTTGAGCCAATCAATGGTCGGTTGAGCTTAGTGGGCGGGCAGTTGAGCCAATTAATGGTCGGTTGAGCTTAGTGGGCGGGCAGTTGAGCCAATCAATGGTCGGTTGAGCTTAGTGGGCGGTCAGTTGTGCCAATCAGTGGTCGGTTGAGCTTAGTGGGCGGTTAGTTGAGCCAATCAAAAGTCGGTTGGCTTAGTGGGCGGTCAGTTGAGCCAATCAATGGTCGGTTGAGCTTCGTGGACGGGCAGTTGAGCCAATCAATGGTCGGTTGAAATTAGTGGGCGGGCAGTTAAGACAATCATTGGTCGGTTGAGCTTAGTGGGCGGGTAGTTAAGCCAATTACTGGTCGGACAGCTTAGTGGGCGGTCAGTTGAGTCAATCAATGTTCCGTTAAGCTTAGATGGGCGGGCATTTGAGCCAATCAAAGGTCGGTTGAGCTAAGTGGGCGGGCAGTTTAGTCAATCAATGGTCCGTTCAGATTAGTGGACGGGCAGTTGAGCCAATCAATGGTCGGTTTAAATTAGTGGGCGGGCAGTTAAGCCAATCAATGGTCGGTTGAGCTTAGTGGGCGGTCAGTTGAGTCAATCAATGGTCGGTTGAGCTTAGTGGGCGAGCTGTTGAGCCAATCAATGGTCGGTTGAGCTTAGCGGGCGGGTAGTTGAGCCAATCAATGGTCGGTTGAGCTTAATGGGCGGTCAGTTGAGCCAATCAATGGTCGATTGAGCTTAGTGGGCGGGCAGTTGAGCCAATCAATGGTCTGTTGAGCTTAGTGGGCGGGCTGTTGAGCCAATCAAAGGTCGGTTGAGCTTAGTGGGCGGTCAATGGAGCCAATCAATGGTCGGTTGAGCTTAGTGGGCGGGCAGTTTAGCATAACAATGGTCGGTTGAGCTTAGTAGGCGGTCAGTTGAGCAAATCAATGGTCGGTTGAGCTTAGTGGGCGGTCAGTTGTGCCAATCAATGGTCGGTTGAGCTTAGTGGGCGGTCAGTTCAGCCAATCATAGGTCGGTTGAGCTTAGTGGGCGGGTAGTTGAGCCAATCAAAAGTCGGTTGGCTTAGTGGGCGGTCAGTTGAGCCAATCAGTGGTCGGTTGAGCTTAGTGGGCGGTCAGTGGAGCCAATCAATGGTCGGTTGAGATTAGTGGGCGGGCAGTTGAGCATAACAATGGTCGGTTGAGCTTCGTGGACGGGCAGTTGAGCCAATCAATGGTCGGTTGAAATTAGTGGGCGGTCAGTTCAGCCAATTACTGGTCGGTTGAGCTTAGTGGGCGGTCAGTTGAGTCAATCAATGGTCGGTTGAGCTTAGTGGGCGGTCAGTTCAGCCAATTACTGGTCGGTTGAGCTTAGTGGGCGGTCAGTTGAGTCAATCAATGGTCAGTTGAGCTTAGTGGGCGGGCAGTTGAGCCAATCAATGGTCGGTTGAGCGTAGTGGGCGGTCAGTGGAGCCAATCAATGGTCGTTTGAGCTTAGTGGGCGGGCAGTTGAGCCAATCAATTGTCTGTTCAGCTTAGGGGGCGGGCTGTTGAGCCAATCAAAGGTCGGTTGAGCTTAGTGGGCGGTCAATGGAGCCAATCAATGGTCGGTTGAGCTTAGTGGGCGGGCAGTTTAGCATAACAATGGTCGGTTGAGCTTAGTAGGCGGTCAGTTGAGCAAATCAATGGTCGGTTGAGCTTAGTGGGCGGTCAGTTGTGCCAATCAATGGTCGGTTGAGCTTAGTGGGCGGTCAGTTCAGCCAATCATAGGTCGGTTGAGCTTAGTGGGCGGGTAGTTGAGCCAATCAAAAGTCGGTTGGCTTAGTGGGCGGTCAGTTGAGCCAATCAGTGGTCGGTTGAGCTTAGTGGGCGGTCAGTGGAGCCAATCAATGGTCGGTTGAGATTAGTGGGCGGGCAGTTGAGCATAACAATGGTCGGTTGAGCTTCGTGGACGGGCAGTTGAGCCAATCAATGGTCGGTTGAAATTAGTGGGCGGTCAGTTCAGCCAATTACTGGTCGGTTGAGCTTAGTGGGCGGTCAGTTGAGTCAATCAATGGTCGGTTGAGCTTAGTGGGCGGGCAGTTGAGCCAATCAATGGTCGGTTGAGCGTAGTGGGCGGTCAGTGGAGCCAATCAATGGTCGTTTGAGCTTAGTGGGCGGGCAGTTGAGCCAATCAATGGTCTGTTGAGCTTAGTGGGCGGGCCGTTGAGCCAATCAATGGTCGGTTGAGCTTAGTGGTCGGGTAGTTGAAATAATGAATGGTCGGTTGAGCTTATTGGGCGGTCAGTTGAGCCAATCAATACTCGGTTGAGCTTAGTGGTCGGGCATTTGAGCCAATCAAAGGTCGGGTGAGCTTAGTGGGCGGGCAGTTGATCCAATCAAAAGTCGGTTGGCTTAGTGGGCGGTCAGTTGAGCCAATGAATGGTCGGTTGAGCTTCGTGGACGGGCAGTTGAGCCAATCAATGGTCGGTTGAAATTAGTGGGCGGGCAGTTAAGACAATCATTGGTCGGTTGAGCTTAGTGGGCGGTCAGTTGAGTCAATGAATGGTCGGTTGAGCTTAGTGGGCGGGCTGTTGAGCCAATCAATGGTCGGTTGAGCTTAGCGGGCGGGTAGTTGAGCCAATCAATGGTCGGTTGAGCTTAATGGGCGGTCAGTTGAGCGAATCAATGGTCGGTTGAGCTTAGTGGGCGGGCGGTTGAGCCAATCAGTGGTCAGTTGAGATTAGTGGGCGGGCAGTTGAGCATAACAATGTTCGGTTGAGCTTCGTGGACGGGCAGTTGAGCCAATCAATGGTCGGTTGAAATTAGTGGGCGGTCAGTTCAGCCAATTACTGGTCGGTTGAGCTTAGTGGGCGGTCAGTTGAGTCAATCAATGGTCGGTTGAGCTTAGTGGGCGGGCAGTTGAGCCAATCAATGGTCGGTTGAGCGTAGTGGGCGGTCAGTGGAGCCAATCAATGGTCGTTTGAGCTTATTGGGCGGGCAGTTGAGCCAATCAATGGTCTGTTGAGCTTAGTGGGCGGGCCGTTGAGCCAGTCAATGGTCGGTTGAGCTTAGTGGTCGGGTAGTTGAAATAATGAATGGTCGGTTGAGCTTATTGGGCGGTCAGTTGAGCCAATCAATACTCGGTTGAGCTTAGTGGTCGGGCATTTGAGCCAATCAAAGGTCGGGTGAGCTTAGTGGGCGGGCAGTTGAGCCAATCAAAGGTCGGTTGAGCTTAGTGGGCAGGCAGTTGAGCCAAACAAAGGCCAGTGTAGCTTAGTGGGCGGGCAGTTCAGCCAATCAAAGGTCGGTTGAGCATGTTGGCGGGCAGTTGAGCCAATCAAAGGTAGGTTGAGCTTAGTGGGCGGTCAATGGAGCCAATCAATGGTCGGTTGAGCTTAGTGGGCGGGCAGTTTAGCATAACAATGGTCGGTTGAGCTTAGTAGGCGGTCAGTTGAGCAAATCAATGGTCGGTTGAGCTTAGTGGGCGATCAGTTGTGCCAATCAATGGTCGGTTGAGCTTAGTGGGCGGTCAGTTCAGCCAATCAAAGGTCGGTTGAGCTTAGTGGGCGGGTAGTTGAGCCAATCAAAAGTCGGTTGGCTTAGTGGGCGGTCAGTTGAGCCAATCAATGGTCGGTTGAGCTTCGTGGACGGGGAGTTGAGCCAATCAATGGTCGGTTGAAATTAGTGGGCGGGCAGTTAAGCCAATCAATGGTCGGTTGAGCTTAGTGGGCGGTCAGTTGAGTCAATCAATGGTCGGTTGAGCTTAGTGGGCGGGCTGTTGAGCCAATCAATGGTCGGTTGCACTTAGTGGGCGGGTAGTTGAGCCAATCAATGGTCGGTTGAGCTTAATGGGCGGTCAGTTGAGCCAATCAATGGTCGGTTGAGCTTAGTGGGCGGGCAGTTGAGCCAATCAATGGTCAGTTGAGCTCAGTGGGCGGTCAGTGGAGCCAATCAATGGTCGTTTGAGCTTAGTGGGCGGGCAGTTGAGCCAATCAATTGTCTGTTCAGCTTAGTGGGCGGGCTGTTGAGCCAATCAATGGTCGGTTGAGCTTAGTGGTCGGGTAGTTGAAATAATGAATGGTCGGTTAAACTTAATGGTCGGTCAGTTGAGCCAATCAATAGTCGGTTGAGCTTAGTGGGTGGGCAGTTGAGCCAATCAAAGGTCGGGTGAGCTTAGTGGGCGAGCAGTTGGGCCAATCAAAGGTCGGTTGAGCTTAGTGGGCAGGCAGTTGAGCCAGACAAAGGCCGGTTGAGCTTAGTGGGCGTTCAGTTGAGCTTAGTGGGCGTTCAGTTGAGCTAATCCAAGGTCAGTTGAGCTTAGTGGGCGTGCAGTTGAGCCAATCCAAGGTTGGTTGAGCTTAGTGGGCGGGCAGTTGAGCCAATCAATGGTCGGTTGAGCTTAGTGGGCGGGCAGTTGAGCCAATTAATGGTCGGTTGAGCTTAGTGGGCGGGCAGTTGAGCCAATCAATGGTCGGTTGAGCTTAGTGGGCGGTCAGTTGTGCCAATCAGTGGTCGGTTGAGCTTAGTGGGCGGTTAGTTCAGCCAATCAAAGGTCGGTTGAGCTTAGTGGGCGGTCAGTTGAGCCAATCAATGGTCGGTTGAGCTTCGTGGACGGGCAGTTGAGTCAATCAATGGTCGGTTGAAATTAGTGGACGGGCAGTTGAGCCAATCAATGGTCGGTTTAAATTAGTGGGCGGGCAGTTAAGCCAATCAATGGTCGGTTGAGCTTAGTGGGCGGTCAGTTGAGTCAATCAATGGTCGGTTGAGCTTAGTGGGCGAGCTGTTGAGCCAATCAATGGTCGGTTGAGCTTAGCGGGCGGGTAGTTGAGCCAATCAATGGTCGGTTGAGCTTAATGGGCGGTCAGTTGAGCCAATCAATGGTCGATTGAGCTTAGTGGGCGGGCAGTTGAGCCAATCAATGGTCTGTTGAGCTCAGTGGGTGGTCAGTGGAGCCAATCAATGGTCGTTTGAGCTTAGTGGGCGGGCAGTTGAGCCAATCAATTGTCTGTTCAGCTTAGTGGGCGGGCTGTTGAGCCAATCAAAGGTCGGTTGAGCTTAGTGGGCGGTCAATGGAGCCAATCAATGGTCGGTTGAGCTTAGTGGGCGGGCAGTTTAGCATAACAATGGTCGGTTGAGCTTAGTAGGCGGTCAGTTGAGCAAATCAATGGTCGGTTGAGCTTAGTGGGCGGTCAGTTGTGCCAATCAATGGTCGGTTGAGCTTAGTGGGCGGTCAGTTCAGCCAATCAAAGGTCGGTTGAGCTTAGTGGGCGGGTAGTTGAGCCAATCAAAAGTCGGTTGGCTTAGTGGGCGGTCAGTTGAGCCAATCAGTGGTCGGTTGAGCTTAGTGGGCGGTCAGTGGAGCCAATCAATGGTCGGTTGAGATTAGTGGGCGGGCAGTTGAGCATAACAATGGTCGGTTGAAATTAGTGGGCGGTCAGTTCAGCCAATTACTGGTCGGTTGAGCTTAGTGGGCGGTCAGTTGAGTCAATCAATGGTCGGTTGAGCTTAGTGGGCGGGCAGTTGAGCCAATCAATGGTCGGTTGAGCGTAGTGGGCGGTCAGTGGAGCCAATCAATGGTCATTTGAGCTTAGTGGGCGGGCAGTTGAGCCAATCAATGGTCTGTTGAGCTTAGTGGGCGGGCCGTTGAGCCAATCAATGGTCGGTTGAGCTTAGTGGTCGGGTAGTTGAAATAATGAATGGTCGGTTGAGCTTATTGGGCGGTCAGTTGAGCCAATCAATACTCGGTTGAGCTTAGTGGTCGGGCATTTGAGCCAATCAAAGGTCGGGTGAGCTTAGTGGGCGGGCAGTTGATCCAATCAAAGGTCGGTTGAGCTTAGTGGGCAGGCAGTTGAGCCAAACAAAGGCCAGTGTAGCTTAGTGGGCGGGCAGTTGAGCCAATCAAAGGTCGGTTGAGCATGTTGGCGGGCAGTTGAGCCAATCAAAGGTCGGTTGAGCTTAGTGGGCGGTCAATGGAGCCAATCAATGGTCGGTTGAGCTTCGTGGGCGGGCAGTTTAGCATAACAATGGTCGGTTGAGCTTAGTGGGCGGTCAGTTGAGCAAATCAATGGTCGGTTGAGCTTAGTGGGCGGTCAGTTCAGCCAATCAAAGGTCGGTTGAGCTTAGTGGGCGGGCAGTTGAGCCAATCAAAAGTCGGTTGGCTTAGTGGGCGGTCAGTTCAGCCAATCAATGGTCGGTTGAGCTTCGTGGACGGGGAGTTGAGCCAATCAATGGTCGGTTGAAAGTAGTGGGCGGGCAGTTAAGCCAATCAATGGTCGGTTGAGCTTAGTGGGCGGTCAGTTGAGTCAATCAATGGTCCGTTGAGCTTAGTGGGCGGGCTGTTGAGCCAATCAATGGTCGGTTGCACTTAGTGGGCGGGTAGTTGAGCCAATCAATGGTCGGTTGAGCTTAATGGGCGGTCAGTTGAGCCAATCAATGGTCGGTTCAGCTTAGTGGGCGGGCAGTTGAGCCAATCAATGGTCTGTTGAGCTCAGTGGGCGGTCAGTGGAGCCAATCAATGGTCGTTTGAGCTTAGTGGGCGGGCAGTTGAGCCAATCAATTGTCTGTTCAGCTTAGTGGGCGGGCTGTTGAGCCAATCAATGGTCGGTTGAGCTTAGTGGTCGGGTAGTTGAAATAATGAATGGTCGGTTAAACTTAATGGTCGGTCAGTTGAGCCAATCAATAGTCGGTTGAGCTTAGTGGGCGGGCAGTTTAGCATAACAATGGTCGGTTGAGCTTAGTGGGCGGTCAGTTGAGCAAATCAATGGTCGGTTGTGCTTAGTGGGCGGTCAGTTGTGCCAATCAATGGTCGGTTGAGCTTAGTGGGCGGTCAGTTCAGCCAATCAAAGGTCGGGTGAGCTTAGTGGGCGGGCAGTTGAGCCAATCAAAAGTCGGTTGGCTTAGTGGGCGGTCAGTTGAGCCAATGAATGGTCGGTTGAGCTTCGTGGACGGGCAGTTGAGCCAATCAATGGTCGGTTGAAATTAGTGGGCGGGCAGTTAAGACAATCATTGGTCGGTTGAGCTTAGTGGGCGGTCAGTTGAGTCAATCAATGGTCGGTTGAGCTTAGTGGGCGGGCTGTTGAGCCAATCAATGGTCGGTTGAGCTTAGTGGGCGAGCAGTTGGGCCAATCAAAGGTCGGTTGAGCTTATTGGGCAGGCAGTTGAGCCAGACAAAGGCCGGTTGAGCTTAGTGGGCGTTCAGTTGAGCTAATCCAAGGTCGGTTGAGCTTAGTGGGCGTGCAGTTGAGCCAATCCAAGGTTGGTTGAGCTTAGTGGGCGGGCAGTTGAGCCAATCAATGGTCGGTTGAGCTTAGTGGGCGGGCAGTTGAGCCAATTAATGGTCGGTTGAGCTTAGTGGGCGGGCAGTTGAGCCAATGAATGGTCGGTTGAGCTTAGTGGGCGGTCAGTTGAGTCAATCAATGGTCGGTTGAGCTTAGTGGGCGGGCTGTTGAGCCAATCAATGGTCGGTTGAGCTTAGCGGGCGGGTAGTTGAGCCAATCAATGGTCGGTTGAGCTTAATGGGCGGTCAGTTGAGCGAATCAATGGTCGGTTGAGCTTAGTGGGCGGGCAGTTGAGCCAATCAATGGTCTGTTGAGCTCAGTGGGTGGTCAGTGGAGCCAATCAATGGTCGTTTGAGCTTAGTGGGCGGGCAGTTGAGCCAATCAATTGTCTGTTCAGCTTAGTGGGCGGGCTGTTGAGCCAATCAAAGGTCGGTTGAGCTTAGTGGGCGGTCAATGGAGCCAATCAATGGTCGGTTGAGCTTAGTGAGCGGGCAGTTGAGCCAATCAGTGGTCGGTTGAGCTTAGTGGGCGGTCAGTGGAGCCAATCAATGGTCAGTTGAGATTAGTGGGCGGGCAGTTGAGCATAACAATGGTCGGTTGAGCTTCGTGGACGGGCAGTTGAGCCAATCAATGGTCGGTTGAAATTAGTGGGCGGTCAGTTCAGCCAATTACTGGTCGGTTGAGCTTAGTGGGCGGTCAGTTGAGTCAATCAATGGTCGGTTGAGCTTAGTGGGCGGGCAGTTGAGCCAATCAATGGTCGGTTGAGCGTAGTGGGCGGTCAGTGGAGCCAATCAATGGTCGTTTGAGCTTAGTAGGCGGGCAGTTGAGCCAATCAATGGTCTGTTGAGCTTAGTGGGCGGGCCGTTGAGCCAATCAATGGTCGGTTGAGCTTAGTGGTCGGGTAGTTGAAATAATGAATGGTCGGTTGAGCTTATTGGGCGGTCAGTTGAACCAATCAATACTCGGTTGAGCTTAGTGGTCGGGCATTTGAGCCAATCAAAGGTCGGGTGAGCTTAGTGGGCGGGCAGTTGAGCCAATCAAAGGTCGGTTGAGCTTAGTGGGCAGGCAGTTGAGCCAAACAAAGGCCAGTGTAGCTTAGTGGGCGGGCAGTTCAGCCAATCAAAGGTCGGTTGAGCATGTTGGCGGGCAGTTGAGCCAATCAAAGGTCGGTTGAGCTTAGTGGGCGGTCAATGGAGCCAATCAATGGTCGGTTGAGCTTAGTGGGCGGGCAGTTTAGCATAACAATGGTCGGTTGAGCTTAGTAGGCGGTCAGTTGAGCAAATCAATGGTCGGTTGAGCTTAGTGGGCGGTCAGTTGTGCCAATCAATGGTCGGTTGAGCTTAGTGGGCGGTCAGTTCAGCCAATCAAAGGTCGGTTGAGCTTAGTGGGCGGGTAGTTGAGCCAATCAAAAGTCGGTTGGCTTAGTGGGCGGTCAGTTGAGCCAATCAATGGTCGGTTGAGCTTCGTGGACGGGGAGTTGAGCCAATCAATGGTCGGTTGAAATTAGTGGGCGGGCAGTTAAGCCAATCAATGGTCGGTTGAGCTTAGTGGGCGAACAGTTGAGTCAATCAATGGTCGGTTGAGCTTAGTGGGCGGGCTGTTGAGCCAATCAATGGTCGGTTGCACTTAGTGGGCGGGTAGTTGAGCCAATCATTGGTCGGTTGAGCTTAATGGGCGGTCAGTTGAGCCAATCAATGGTCGGTTGAGCTTAGTGGGCGGGCAGTTGAGCCAATCAATGGTCTGTTGAGCTCATTGGGCGGTCAGTGGAGCCAATCAATGGTCGTTTGAGCTTCGTGGGCGGGCAGTTGAGCCAATCAATTGTCTGTTCAGCTTAGTGGGCGGGCTGTTGAGCCAATCAATGGTCGGTTGAGCTTAGTGGTCGGGTAATTGAAATAATGAATGGTCGGTTAAACTTAATGGTCGGTCAGTTGAGCCAATCAATAGTCGGTTGAGCTTAGTGGGTGGGCAGTTGAGCCAATCAAAGGTCGGGTGAGCTTAGTGGGCGAGCAGTTGGGCCAATCAAAGGTCGGTTGAGCTTAGTGGGCAGGCAGTTGAGCCAGACAAAGGCCGGTTGAGCTTAGTGAGCGTTCAGTTGAGCTAATCCAAGGTCGGTTGAGCTTAGTGGGCGTGCAGTTGAGCCAATCCAAGGTTGGTTGAGCTTAGTGGGCGGGCAGTTGAGCCAATCAATGGTCGGTTGAGCTTAGTGGGCGGGCAGTTGAGCCAATTAATGGTCGGTTGAGCTTAGTGGGCGGGCAGTTGAGCCAATCAATGGTCGGTTGAGCTTAGAGGGCGGTCAGTTGTGCCAATCAGTGGTCGGTTGAGCTTAGTGGGCGGTTAGTTCAGCCAATCAAAGGTCGGTTGAGCTTAGTGGGCGGTCAGTTGAGCCAATCAATGGTCGGTTGAGCTTCGTGGACGGGCAGTTGAGCCAATCAATGGTCGGTTGAAATTAGTGGGCGGGTAGTTAAGCCAATTACTGGTCGGTTGAGCTTAGTGGGCGGTCAGTTGAGTCAATCAATGTTCCGTTAAGCTTAGATGGGCGGGCATTTGAGCCAATCAAAGGTCGGTTGAGCTAAGTGGGCGGGCAGTTTAGTCAATCAATGGTCCGTTCAGATTAGTGGACGGGCAGTTGAGCCAATCAATGGTCGGTTTAAATTAGTGGGCGGGCAGTTAAGCCAATCAATGGTCGGTTGAGCTTAGTGGGCGGTCAGTTGAGTCAATCAATGGTCGGTTGAGCTTAGTGGGCGGGCTGTTGAGCCAATCAATGGTCGGTTGAGCTTAGCGGGCGGGTAGTTGAGCCAATCAATGGTCGGTTGAGCTTAATGGGCGGTCAGTTGAGCCAATCAATGGTCGGTTGAGCTTAGTGGGCGGGCAGTTGAGCCAATCAATGGTCTGTTGAGCTCAGTGGGTGGTCGGTGGAGCCAATGAATGGTCGTTTGAGCTTAGTGGGCGGGCAGTTGAGCCAATCAATTGTCTGTTCAGCTTAGTGGGCGGGCTGTTGAGCCAATCAAAGGTCGGTTGAGCTTAGTGGGCGGTCAATGGAGCCAATCAATGGTCGGTTGAGCTTAGTGGGCGGGCAGTTTAGCATAACAATGGTCGGTTGAGCTTAGTAGGCGGTCAGTTGAGCAAATCAATGGTCGGTTGAGCTTAGTGGGCGGTCAGTTGTGCCAATCAGTGGTCGGTAGAGCTTAGTGGGCGGTCAGTTCAGCCAATCAAAGGTCGGTTGAGCTTAGTGGGCGGGTAGTTGAGCCAATCAAATGTCGGTTGGCTTAGTGGGCGGTCAGTTGAGCCAATCAATGGTCGGTTGAGCTTCGTGGACGGGGAGTTGAGCCAATCAATGGTCGGTTGAAATTAGTGGGCGGGCAGTTAAGCCAATCAATGGTCGGTTGAGCTTAGTGGGCGGTCAGTTGAGTCAATCAATGGTCGGTTGAGCTTAGTGGGCGGGCTGTTGAGCCAATCAATGGTCGGTTGCACTTAGTGGGCGTGTAGTTGAGCCAATCAATGGTCGGTTGAGCTTAATGGGCGGTCAGTTGAGCCAATCAATGGTCGGTTGAGCTTAGTGGGCGGGCAGTTGAGCCAATCAATGGTCTGCTGAGCTCAGTGGGCGGTCAGTGGAGCCAATCAATGGTCGTTTGAGCTTAGTGGGCGGGCAGTTGAGCCAATCAATTGTCTGTTCAGCTTAGTGGGCGGGCTGTTGAGCAAATCAATGGTCGGTTGAGCTTAGTGGTCGGGTAATTGAAATAATGAATGGTCGGTTAAACTTAATGGTCGGTCAGTTGAGCCAATCAATAGTCGGTTGAGCTTAGTGGGTGGGCAGTTGAGCCAATCAAAGGTCGGGTGAGCTTAGTGGGCGAGCAGTTGGGCCAATCAAAGGTCGGTTGAGCTTAGTGGGCAGGCAGTTGAGCCAGACAAAGGCCGGTTGAGCTTAGTGGGCGTTCAGTTGAGCTAATCCAAGGTCGGTTGAGCTTAGTGTGCGTGCAGTTGAGCCAATCCAAGGTTGGTTGAGCTTAGTGGGCGGGCAGTTGAGCCAATCAATGGTCGGTTGAGCTTAGTGGGCGGGCAGTTGAGCCAATTAATGGTCGGTTGAGCTTAGTGGGCGGGCAGTTGAGCCAATCAATGGTCGGTTGAGCTTAGTGGGCGGTCTGTTGTGCCAATCAGTGGTCGGTTGAGCTTAGTGGGCGGTTAGTTCAGCCAATCAAAGGTCGGTTGAGCTTAGTGGGCGGTCAGTTGAGCCAATCAATGGTCGGTTGAGCTTCGTGGACGGGCAGTTGAGCCAATCAATGGTCGGTTGAAATTTGTGGGCGGGTAGTTAAGCCAATTACTGGTCGGTTGAGCTTAGTGGGCGGTCAGTTGAGTCAATCAATGTTCCGTTAAGCTTAGATGGGCGGGCATTTGAGCCAATCAAAGGTCGGTTGAGCTAAGTGGGCGGGCAGTTTAGTCAATCAATGGTCCGTTCAGTTTAGTGGACGGGCAGTTGAGCCAATCAATGGTCGGTTTAAATTAGTGGGCGGGCAGTTAAGCCAATCAATGGTCGGTTGAGCTTAGTGGGCGGTCAGTTGAGTCAATCAATGGTCGGTTGAGCTTAGTGGGCGGGCTGTTGAGCCAATCAATGGTCGGTTGAGCTTAGCGGGCGGGTAGTTGAGCCAATCAATGGTCGGTTGAGCTTAATGGGCGGTCAGTTGAGCCAATCAATGGTCGGTTGAGCTTAGTGGGCGGGCAGTTGAGCCAATCAATGGTCTGTTGAGCTCAGTGGGTGGTCGGCGGAGCCAATCAATGGTCGTTTGAGCTTAGTGGGCGGGCAGTTGAGCATAACAATGGTCGGTTGAGCTTCGTGGACGGGCAGTTGAGCCAATCAATGGTCGGTTGAAATTAGTGGGCGGTCAGTTCAGCCAATTACTGGTCGGTTGAGCTTAGTGGGCGGTCTGTTGAGTCAATCAATGGTCGGTTGAGCTTAGTGGGCGGGCAGTTGAGCCAATCAATGGTCGGTTGAGCGTAGTGGGCGGTCAGTGGAGCCAATCAATGGTCGTTTGAGCTTAGTGGGCGGGCAGTTGAGCCAATCAATGGTCTGTTGAGCTTAGTGGGCGGGCTGTTGAGCCAATCAATGGTCGGTTGAGCTTAGTGGGCGGGCAGTTGAGCCAATTAATGGTCGGTTGAGCATAGTGGTCGGGCAGTTGAGCCAATCAAAGGTCGGGTGAGCTTAGTGGGCGGGCAGTTGAGCCAATCAAAGGTCGGTTGAGCTTAGTGGGCGGGCAGTTGAGCCAAACAAAGGCCGGTGTAGCTTAGTGGGCGGGCAGTTGAGCCAATCAAAGGTCGGTTGAGCTTAGTGGGCGGTCAATGGAGCCAATCAATGGTCGGTTGAGCTTAGTGGGCGGGCAGTTTAGCATAACAATGGTCGGTTGAGCTTAGTGGGCGGTCAGTTGAGCAAATCAATGGTCGGTTGAGCTTAGTGGGCGGTCAGTTGTGCCAATCAATGGTCGGTTCAGCTTAGTGGGCGGTCAGTTCAGCCAATCAAAGGTCGGTTGAGCTTAGTGGGCGGGCAGTTGAGCCAATCAAAAGTCGGTTGGCTTAGTGGGCGGTCAGTTGAGCCAATCAATATTCGGTTGAGCTTCGTGGACGGGGAGTTGAGATAATCAATGGTCGGTTGAAATTAGTGGGCTGGCAGTTAAGCCAATCAATGGTCGGTTGAGCTTAGTGGGCGGTCAGTTGAGTCAATCAATGGTCGGTTGAGCTTAGTGGGCGGGCTGTTGAGCCAATCAATGGTCGGTTGAGCTTAGTGGGCAGGCAGTTGAGCCAAACAAAGGCCGGTTGAGCTTAGTGGGCGTTCAGTTGAGCTAATCCAAGGTCGGTTGAGCTTAGTGGGCGTGCAGTTGAGCCAATCCAAGGTTGGTTGAGCTTAGTGGGCGGGCAGTTGAGCCACTCAATGGTCGGTTGAGCTTAGTGGGCGGGCAGTTGAGACAATCAATGGTCGGTTGAGCTTAGTGGGCGGTCAGTTGTGCCAATCAGTGGTCGGTTGAGCTTAGTGGGCGGTCAGTTCAGCCAATCAAAGGTCAGTTGAGCTTAGTGGGCGGTCAGTTGAGCCAATCAATGGTCGGTTGAGCTTCGTGGACGGGCAGTTGAGCCAATCAATGGTCGGTTGAAATTCGTGGGCGGGCAGTTAAGCCAATTACTGGTCGGTTGAGCTTAGTGGGCGGTCAGTTGAGTCAATCAATGTTCCGTTAAGCTTAGATGGGCGGGCATTTGAGCCAATCATTGGTCGGTTGAGCTTAGATGGGCGGGCATTTGAGCCTATCAGTGGTCGGTTGAGCTTAGTGGGTGGGCAGTTGAGCCAATCCAAGGTCGGTTGAGCTAAGTGGTCGTGCAGTTGATCCAATCAAAGGTCGGTTGAGCTAAGTGGGCGGGCAGTTGAGTCAATCAATGGTCCGTTCAGATTAGTGGACGGGCAGTTGAGCCAATCAATGGTCGGTTTAAATTAGTGGGCGGGCAGTTAAGCCAATCAATGGTCGGTTGAGCTTAGTGGGCGGTCAGTTGAGTCAATCAATGGTCGGTTGAGCTTAGTGGGCGGTCAGTTGAGCCATTCAATGGTCGGTTGAGCTTAGTGGGCGGGCAGTTGAGCCAATCAATGGTCTGTTGAGCTCAGTGGGTGGTCAGTGGAGCCAATCAATGGTCGTTTGAGCTTAGTGGGCGGGCAGTTGAGCCAATCAATTGTCTGTTCAGCTTAGTGGGCGGGCTGTTGAGCCAATCAAAGGTCGGTTGAGCTTAGTGGGCGGTCAATGGAGCCAATCAGTGGTCGGTTGAGCTTAGTCGGCGGTCAGTGGAGCCAATCAATGGTCGGTTGAGATTAGTGGGCGGGCAGTTGAGCATAACAATGGTCGGTTGAGCTTCGTGGACGGGCAGTTGAGCCAATCAATGGTCGGTTGAAATTAGTGGGCGGGCAGTTAAGCCAATTACTGGTCGGTTGAGCTTAGTGGGCGGTCAGTTGAGTCAATCAATGTTCCGTTAAGCTTAGATGGGCGGGCATTTGAGCCAATCATTGGTCGGTTGAGCTTAGATGGGCGGGCATTTGAGCCTATCAGTGGTCGGTTGAGCTTAGTGGGCGGGCAGTTGAGCCAATCAATGGTAGGTTGAGCTTAATGGGCGGTCAGTTGAGCCAATCCAAGGTGGGTTGAGCTTAGTGGGCGGGCAGTTGAGCCAATCCAAGGTGGGTTGAGCTAAGTGGGCGGGCAGTTGAGTCAATCAATGGTCCGTTCAGATTAGTGGACGGGCAGTTGAGCCAATCAATGGTCGGTTTAAATTAGTGGGCGGGCAGTTAAGCCAATCAATGGTCGGTTGAGCTTAGTGGGCGGTCAGTTGAGTCAATCAATGGTCGGTTGAGCTTAGTGGGCGGTCAGTTGAGCCAATCAATGGTCGGTTGAGCTTAGTGGGCGGGCAGTTGAGCCAATCAATGATCTGTTGAGCTAGGTGGGTGGTCAGTGGAGCCAATCAATGGTCGTTTGAGCTTAGTGGGCGGGCAGTTGAGCCAATCAAATTGTCTGTTCAGCTTAGTGAGCGGGCTGTTGAGCCAATCAAAGGTCGGTTGAGCTTAGTGGGCGGTCAATGGAGCCAATCAGTGGTCGGTTGAGCTTAGTGGGCGGTCAGTGGAGCCAATCAATGGTCGTTTGAGCTTAGTGGGCGGGCAGTTGAGCCAATCAATGGTCTGTTGAGCTTAGTGGGCGGGCCGTTGAGCCAATCAATGGTCGGTTGAGCTTAGTGATCGGGTAGTTGAAATAATGAATGGTCGGTTGAGCTTATTGGTCGGTCAGTTGAGCCAATCAATACTCGGTTGAGCTTAGTGGTCGGGCAGTTGAGCCAATCAAAGGTCGGGTAAGCTTAGTGGGCGGGCAGTTGAGCCAATCAAAGGTCGGTTGAGCTTAGTGGGCAGGCAGTTGAGCCAAACAAAGGCCGTTGTAGCTTAGCGGGCGGGCAGTTGAGCCAATGAATGGTCGGTTGAGCTTAGTGGGCGGGCAGTTGAGCCAATCCAAGGTCGGTTGAGCTTAGTGGTCGGGTAGATAAAATAATGTATGGTCGGTTGAGCTTATTTGGCGGTCAGTTGAGCCAATCAATACTCGGTTGAGCTTAGTGGGCGGGCAGTTGAGCCAATCAAAGGTCGGGTGAGCTTAGTGGGCGGGCAGTTGAGCCAATCAAAGGTCGGTTGAGCTTAGTGGGCGGGCAGTTGAGCCAAACAAAGGCCGGTGTAGCTTAGTGGTCGGGCAGTTGAGCCAATCAAAGGTCGGTTGAGCTTAGTGGGCGGTCAATGGAGCCAATCAATGGTCGGTTGAGCTTAGTGGGCGGGCAGTTTAGCATAACAATGGTCGGTTGAGCTTAGTGGGCGGTCAGTTGAGCAAATCAATGGTCGGTTGAGCTTAGTGGGCGGTCAGTTGTGCCAATCAATGGTCGGTTGAGCTTAGTGGGCGGTCAGTTCAGCCATTTAAAAGTCGGTTGAGCTTAGTGGGCGGGCAGTTGAGCCAATCAAAAGTCGGTTGGCTTAGTGGGCGGTCAGTTGAGCCAATCAATATTCGGTTGAGCTTCGTGGACGGGGAGTTGATCCAATCAATGGTCGGTTGAAATTAGTGGGCGGGCAGTTAAGCCAATCAATGGTCGGTTGAGCTTAGTGGGCGGTCAGTTGAGTCAATCAATGGTCGGTTGAGCTTAGTGGGCGGGCTGTTGAGCCAATCAATGGTCGGTTGAGCTTAGTGGGCAGGCAGTTGAGCCAAACAAAGGCCGGTTGAGCTTAGTGGGCGTTCAGTTGAGCTAATCCAAGGTCGGATGAGCTTAGTGGGCGTGCAGTTGAGCCAATCCAAGGTTGGTTGAGCTTAGTGGGCGGGCAGTTGAGCCACTCAATGGTCGGTTGAGCTTAGTGGGCGGGCAGTTGAGCCAATTAATGGTCGGTTGAGCTTAGTGGTCGGGCAGTTGAGCCAATCAAAGGTCGGTTGAGCTTAGTGGGCGGGCAGTTGAGCCAAACAAAGGCCGGTGTAGCTTAGTGGGCGGGCAGTTGAGCCAATCAAAGGTCGGTTGAGCTTAGTGGGCGGTCAATGGAGCCAATCAATGGTCGGTTGAGCTTAGTGGGCGGGCAGTTTAGCATAACAATGGTCGGTTGAGCTTAGTGGGCGGTCAGTTGAGCAAATCAATGGTCGGTTGAGCTTAGTGGGCGGTCAGTTGTGCCAATCAATGGTCGGTTGAGCTTAGTGGGCGGTCAGTTCAGCCAATCAAAGGTCGGTTGAGCTTAGTGGGCGGGCAGTTGAGCCAATCAATTGTCGGTTGGGTTAGTGGGCGGTCAGTTGAGACAATCAATATTCGGTTGAGCTTCGTGGACGGGGAGTTGAGCCAATCAATGGTCGGTTGAAATTAGCGGGCGGGCAGTTAAGCCAATCAATGGTCGGTTGAGCTTAGTGGGCGGTCAGTTGAGTCAATCAATGGTCGGTTGAGCTTAGTGGGCGGGCTGTTGAGCCAATCAATGGTCGGTGGAGTTTAGTGGGCAGGCAGTTGAGCCAAACAAAGGCCGGTTGAGCTTAGTGGGCGTTCAGTTGAGTTAATCCAAGGTCGGTTGAGCTTAGTGGGCGTGCAGTTGAGCCAATCCAAGGTTGGTTGAGCTTAGTGGGCGGGCAGTTGAGCCACTCAATGGTCGGTTGAGCTTAGTGGGCGGGCAGTTGAGCCAATTAATGGTCGGTTGAGCTTAGTGGGCGGGCTGTTGAGCCAATCAATGGTCGGTTGAGCTTAGTGGGCAGGCAGTTGAGCCAAACAAAGGCCGGTTGAGCTTAGTGGGCGTGCAGTTGAGCTAATCAATCCAAGGTTGGTTGAGCTTAGTGGGCGGCCAGTTGAGCCACTCAATGGTCGGTTGAGCTTAGTGGGCGGTCAGTTCAGCCAATCAAAGGTCAGTTGAGCTTAGTGGGCGGTCAGTTGAGCCAATCAATGGTCGGTTGAGCTTCGTGGACGGGCAGTTGAGCCAATCAATGATCGGTTGAAATTAGTGGGCGGGCAGTTAAGCCAATTACTGGTCGGTTGAGCTTAGTGGGCGGTCAGTTGAGTCAATCAATGTTCCGTTAAGCTTAGATGGGCGGGCATTTGAGCCAATCATTGGTCGGTTGAGCTTAGATGGGCGGGCATTTGAGCCTATCAGTGGTCGGTTGAGCTTAGTGGGTGGGCAGTTGAGCCAATCCAAGGTCGGTTGAGCTAAGTGGTCGTGCAGTTGATCCAATCAAAAGTCGGTTGAGCTAAGTGGGCGGGCAGTTGAGTCAATCAATGGTCCGTTCAGATTAGTGGACGGGCAGTTGATCCAATCAATGGTCGGTTTAAATTAGTGGGCGGGCAGTTAAGCCAATCAATGGTCGGTTGAGCTTAGTGGGCGGTCAGTTGAGTCAATCAATGGTCGGTTGAGCTTAGTGGGCGGTCAGTTGAGCCATTCAATGGTCGGTTGAGCTTAGTGGGCGGGCAGTTGAGCCAATCAATGGTCTGTTGAGCTCAGTGGGTGGTCAGTGGAGCCAATCAATGGTCGTTTGAGCTCAGTGGGCGGGCAGTTGAGCCAATCAATTGTCTGTTCAGCTTAGTGGGCGGGCTGTTGAGCCAATCAAAGGTCGGTTGAGCTTAGTGGGCGGTCAATGGAGCCAATCAGTGGTCGGTTGAGCTTAGTGGGCGGTCAGTGGAGCCAATCAATGGTCGGTTGAGATTAGTGGGCGGGCAGTTGAGCATAACAAAGGTCGGTTGAGCTTCGTGGACGGGCAGTTGAGCCAATCAATGGTCGGTTGAAATTAGTGGGCGGTCAGTTCAGCCAATTACTGGTCGGTTGAGCTTAGTGGGCGGTCAGATGAGTCAATCAATGGTCGGTTGAGCTTAGTGGGCGGGCAGTTGAGCCAATCAATGGTCGGTTGAGCGTAGTGGGCGGTCAGTGGAGCCAATCAATGGTCGTTTGAGCTTAGTGGGCGGGCAGTTGAGCCAATCAATGGTCTGTTGAGCTCAGTGGGCGGGCCGTTGAGCCAATCAATGGTCGGTTGAGCTTAGTGGTCGGGTAGTTAAAATAATGAATGGTCGGTTGAGCTTATTTGGCGGTCAGTTGAGCCAATCAATACTCGGTTGAGCTTAGTGGTCGGGCAGTTGAGCCAATCAAAGGTCGGGTGAGCTTCGTGGGCGGGCAGTTGAGCCAATCAAAGGTCGGGTGAGCTTAGTGGGCAGGCAGTTGAGCCAAACAAAGGCCGGTGTAGCTTAGTGGGCGGGCAGTTGAGCCATTCAAAGGTCGGTTGAGCTTAGTGGGCGGTCAATGGAGCCAATCAATGGTCGGTTGAGCTTAGTGGGCGGGCAGTTTAGCATAACAATGGTCGGTTGAGCTTAGTGGGCGGTCAGTTGAGCAAATCAATGGTCGGTTGAGCTTAGTGGGCGGTCAGTTGTGCCAATCAATGGTCGGTTGAGCTTAGTGGGCGATCAGTTCAGCCAATCAAAGGTCGGTTGAGCTTAGTGGGCGGGCAGTTGAGCCAATCAAAAGTCGGTTGGCTTAGTGGGCGGTCAGTTGAGCCAATCAATGGTCGGTTGAGCTTCGTGGACGGGGAGTTGAGCCAATCAATGGTCGGTTGAAATTAGTGGGCGGGCAGTTAAGCCAATCAATGGTCGGTTGAGCTTAGTGGGCGGTCAGTTGAGTCAATCAATGGTCGGTTGAGCTTAGTGGGCGGGCTGTTGAGCCAATCAATGGTCGGTTGAGCTTAGTGGGCAGGCAGTTGAGCCAAACAAAGGCCGGTTGAGCTTAGTGGGCGTTCAGTTGAGCTAATCCAAGGTCGGTTGAGCTTAGTGGGCGTGCAGTTGAGCCAATCCAAGGTTGGTTGAGCTTAGTGGGCGGGCAGTTGAGCCACTCAATGGTCGGTTGAGCTTAGTGGGCGGGCAGTTTAGCCAATCAATGGTCGGTTGAGCTTAGTGGGCGGTCAGTTGTGCCAATCAGTGGTCGGTTGAGCTTAGTGGGCGGTCAGTTCAGCCAATCAAAGGTCAGTTGAGCTTAGTGGGCGGTCAGTTGAGCCAATCAATGGTCGGTTGAGCTTCGTGGACGGGCAGTTGAGCCAATCAATGGTCGGTTGAAATTAGTGGGCGGGCAGTTAAGCCAATTACTGGTCGGTTGAGCTTAGTGGGCGGTCAGTTAAGTCAATCAATGTTCCGTTAAGCTTAGATGGGCGGGCATTTGAGCCAATCATTGGTCGGTTGAGCTTAGATGGGCGGGCAGTTGAGCCAATCCAAGGTCGGTTGAGCTAAGTGGTCGTGCAGTTGATCCAATCAAAGGTCGGTTGAGCTAAGTGGGCGGGCAGTTGAGTCAATCAATGGTCCGTTCAGATTAGTGGACGGGCAGTTGAGCCAATCAATGGTCGGTTTAAATTAGTGGGCGGGCAGTTAAGCCAATCAATGGTCGGTTGAGCTTAGTGGGCGGTCAGTTGAGTCAATCAATGGTCGGTTGAGCTTAGTGGGCGGTCAGTTGAGCCATTCAATGGTCGGTTGAGCTTAGTGGGCGGGCAGTTGAGCCAATCAATGGTCTGTTGAGCTCAGTGGGTGGTCAGTGGAGGCAATCAATGGTCGTTTGAGCTTAGTGGGCGGGCAGTTGAGCCAATCAATTGTCTGTTCAGCTTAGTGGGCGGGCTGTTGAGCCAATCAAAGGTCGGTTGAGCTTAGTGGGCGGTCAATGGAGCCAATCAGTGGTCGGTTGAGCTTAGTCGGCGGTCAGTGGAGCCAATCAATGGTCGGTTGAGATTAGTGGGCGGGCAGTTGAGCATAACAATGGTCGGTTGAGCTTCGTGGACGGGCAGTTGAGCCAATCAATGGTCGGTTGAAATTAGTGGGCGGGCAGTTAAGCCAATTACTGGTCGGTTGAGCTTAGTGGGCGGTCAGTTGAGTCAATCAATGTTCCGTTAAGCTTAGATGGGCGGGCATTTGAGCCAATCATTGGTCGGTTGAGCTTAGATGGGCGGGCATTTGAGCCTATCAGTGGTCGGTTGAGCTTAGTGGGCGGGCAGTTGAGCCAATCAATGGTAGGTTGAGCTTAATGGGCGGTCAGTTGAGCCAATCAATGGTCGGTTGAGCTTAGTGGGCGGGCAGTTGAGCCAATCCAAGGTCGGTTGAGCTAAGTGGTCGTGCAGTTGATCCAATCAAAGGTCGGTTGAGCTAAGTGGGCGGGCAGTTGAGTCAATCAATGGTCCGTTCAGATTAGTGGACGGGCAGTTGAGCCAATCAATGGTCGGTTTAAATTAGTGGGCGGGCAGTTAAGCCAATCAATGGTCGGTTGAGCTTAGTGGGCGGTCAGTTGAGTCAATCAATGGTCGGTTGAGCTTAGTGGGCGGTCAGTTGAGCCAATCAATGGTCGGTTGAGCTTAGTGGGCGGGCAGTTGAGCCAATCAATGGTACTGTTGAGCTAGGTGGGTGGTCAGTGGAGCCAATCAATGGTCGTTTGAGCTTAGTGGGCGGGCAGTTGAGCCAATCAATTGTCTGTTCAGCTTAGTGGGCGGGCTGTTGAGCCAATCAAAGGTCGGTTGAGCTTAGTGGGCGGTCAATGGAGCCAATCAGTGGTCGGTTGAGCTTAGTGGGCGGTCAGTGGAGCCAATCAATGGTCGTTTGAGCTTAGTGGGCGGGCAGTTGAGCCAATCAATGGTCTGTTGAGCTTAGTGGGCGGGCCGTTGAGCCAATCAATGGTCGGTTGAGCTTAGTGATCGGGTAGTTGAAATAATGAATGGTCGGTTGAGCTTATTGGTCGGTCAGTTGAGCCAATCAATACTCGGTTGAGCTTAGTGGTCGGGCAGTTGAGCCAATCAAAGGTCGGGTGAGCTTAGTGGGCGGGCAGTTGAGCCAATCAAAGGTCGGTTGAGCTTAGTGGGCAGGCAGTTGAGCCAAACAAAGGCCGGTGTAGCTTAGTGGGCGGGCAGTTGAGCCAATGAATGGTCGGTTGAGCTTAGTGGGCGGGCAGTTGAGCCAATCCAAGGTCGGTTGAGCTTAGTGGTCGGGTAGATAAAATAATGTATGGTCGGTTGAGCTTATTTGGCGGTCAGTTGAGCCAATCAATACTCGGTTGAGCTTAGTGGTTGGGCAGTTGAGCCAATCAAAGGTCGGGTGAGCTTAGTGGGCGGGCAGTTGAGCCAATCAAAGGTCGGTTGAGCTTAGTGGGCGGGCAGTTGAGCCAAACAAAGGCCGGTGTAGCTTAGTGGTCGGGCAGTTGAGCCAATCAAAGGTCGGTTGAGCTTAGTGGGCGGTCAATGGAGCCAATCAATGGTCGGTTGAGCTTAGTGGGCGGGCAGTTTAGCATAACAATGGTCGGTTGAACTTAGTGGGCGGTCAGTTGAGCAAATCAATGGTCGGTTGAGCTTAGTGGGCGGTCAGTTGTGCCAATCAATGGTCGGTTGAGCTTAGTGGGCGGTCAGTTCAGCCAATCAAAGGTCGGTTGAGCTTAGTGGGCGGGCAGTTGAGCCAATCAAAAGTCGGTTGGCTTAGTGGGCGGTCAGTTGAGCCAATCAATATTCGGTTGAGCTTCGTGGACGGGGAGTTGAGCCAATCAATGGTCGGTTGAAATTAGTGGGCGGGCAGTTAAGCCAATCAATGGTCGGTTGAGCTTAGTGGGCGGTCAGTTGAGTCAATCAATGGTCGGTTGAGCTTAGTGGGCGGGCTGTTGAGCCAATCAATGGTCGGTTGAGCTTAGTGGGCGGTCAATGGAGCCAATCAATGGTCGGTTGAGCTTAGTGGGCGGGCAGTTTAGCATAACAATGGTCGGTTGAGCTTAGTGGGCGGTCAGTTGAGCAAATCAATGGTCGGTTGAGCTTAGTGGGCGGTCAGTTGTGCCAATCAATGGTCGGTTGAGCTTAGTGGGCGGTCAGTTCAGCCAATCAAAGGTCGGTTGAGCTTAGTGGGCGGGCAGTTGAGCCAATCAATTGTCGGTTGGGTTAGTGGGCGGTCAGTTGAGACAATCAATATTCGGTTGAGCTTCGTGGACGGGGAGTTGAGCCAATCAATGGTCGGTTGAAATTAGTGGGCGGGCAGTTAAGCCAATCAATGGTCGGTTGAGCTTAGTGGGCGGTCAGTTGAGTCAATCAATGGTCGGTTGAGCTTAGTGGGCGGGCTGTTGAGCCAATCAATGGTCGGTGGAGTTTAGTGGGCAGGCAGTTGAGCCAAACAAAGGCCGGTTGAGCTTAGTGGGCGTTCAGTTGAGCTAATCCAAGGTCGGTTGAGCTTAGTGGGCGTGCAGTTGAGCCAATCCAAGGTTGGTTGAGCTTAGTGGGCGGGCAGTTGAGCCACTCAATGGTCGGTTGAGCTTAGTGGGCGGGCAGTTGAGCCAATTAATGGTCGGTTGAGCTTAGTGGGCGGGCTGTTGAGCCAATCAATGGTCGGTTGAGCTTAGTGGGCAGGCAGTTGAGCCAAACAAAGGCCGGTTGAGCTTAGTGGGCGTTCAGTTGAGCTAATCCAAGGTCGGTTGAGCTTAGTGGGCGTGCAGTTGAGCCAATCCAAGGTTGGTTGAGCTTAGTGGGCGGGCAGTTGAGCCACTCAATGGTCGGTTGAGCTTAGTGGGCGGGCAGTTGAGCCAATTAATGGTCGGTTGAGCTTAGTGGGCGGTCAGTTGTGCCAATCAGTGGTCGGTTGAGCTTAGTGGGCGGTCAGTTCAGCCAATCAAAGGTCAGTTGAGCTTAGTGGGCGGTCAGTTGAGCCAATCAATGGTCGGTTGAGCTTCGTGGACGGGCAGTTGAGCCAATCAATGGTCGGTTGAAATTAGTGGGCGGGCAGTTAAGCCAATTACTGGTCGGTTGAGCTTAGTGGGCGGTCAGTTGAGTCAATCAATGTTCCGTTAAGCTTAGATGGGCGGGCATTTGAGCCAATCATTGGTCGGTTGAGCTTAGATGGGCGGGCATTTGAGCCTATCAGTGGTCGGTTGAGCTTAGTGGGTGGGCAGTTGAGCCAATCCAAGGTCGGTTGAGCTAAGTGGTCGTGCAGTTGATCCAATCAAAGGTCGGTTGAGCTAAGTGGGCGGGCAGTTGAGTCAATCAATGGTCCGTTCAGATTAGTGGACGGGCAGTTGAGCCAATCAATGGTCGGTTTAAATTAGTGGGCGGGCAGTTAAGCCAATCAATGGTCGGTTGAGCTTAGTGGGCGGTCAGTTGAGTCAATCAATGGTCGGTTGAGCTTAGTGGGCGGTCAGTTGAGCCATTCAATGGTCGGTTGAGCTTAGTGGGCGGGCAGTTGAGCCAATCAATGGTCTGTTGAGCTCAGTGGGTGGTCAGTGGAGCCAATCAATGGTCGTTTGAGCTTAGTGGGCGGGCAGTTGAGCCAATCAATTGTCTGTTCGGCTTAGTGGGCGGGCTGTTGAGCCAATCAAAGGTCGGTTGAGCTTAGTGGGCGGTCAATGGAGCCAATCAGTGGTCGGTTGAGCTTAGTGGGCGGTCAGTGGAGCCAATCAATGGTCGGTTGAGATTAGTGGGCGGGCAGTTGAGCATAACAATGGTCGGTTGAGCTTCGTGGACGGGCAGTTGAGCCAATCAATGGTCGGTTGAAATTAGTGGGCGGTCAGTTCAGCCAATTACTGGTCGGTTGAGCTTAGTGGGCGGTCAGTTGAGTCAATCAATGGTCGGTTGAGCTTAGTGGGCGGGCAGTTGAGCCAATCAATGGTCGGTTGAGCGTAGTGGGCGGTCAGTGGAGCCAATCAATGGTCGTTTGAGCTTAGTGGGCGGGCAGTTGAGCCAATCAATGGTCTGTTGAGCTCAGTGGGCGGGCCGTTGAGCCAATCAATGGTCGGTTGAGCTTAGTGGTCGGGTAGTTAAAATAATGAATGGTCGGTTGAGCTTATTTGGCGGTCAGTTGAGCCAATCAATACTCGGTTGAGCTTAGTGGTCGGGCAGTTGAGCCAATCAAAGGTCGGGTGAGCTTAGTGGGCGGGCAGTTGAGCCAATCAAAGGTCGGGTGAGCTTAGTGGGCAGGCAGTTGAGCCAAACAAAGGCCGGTGTAGCTTAGTGGGCGGGCAGTTGAGCCATTCAAAGGTCGGTTGAGCTTAGTTGGCGGTCAATGGAGCCAATCAATGGTCGGTTGAGCTTAGTGGGCGGGCAGTTTAGCATAACAATGGTCGGTTGAGCTTAGTGGGCGGTCAGTTGAGCAAATCAATGGTCGGTTGAGCTTAGTGGGCGGTCAGTTGTGCCAATCAATGGTCGGTTGAGCTTAGTGGGCGGTCAGTTCAGCCAATCAAAGGTCGGTTGAGCTTAGTGGGCGGGCAGTTGAGCCAATCAAAAGTCGGTTGGCTTAGTGGGCGGTCAGTTGAGCCAATCAATGGTCGGTTGAGCTTCGTGGACGGGGAGTTGAGCCAATCAATGGTCGGTTGAAATTAGTGGGCGGGCAGTTAAGCCAATCAATGGTCGGTTGAGCTTAGTGGGCGGTCAGTTGAGTCAATCAATGGTCGGTTGAGCTTAGTGGGCGGGCTGTTGAGCCAATCAATGGTCGGTTGAGCTTAGTGGGCAGGCAGTTGAGCCAAACAAAGGCCGGTTGAGCTTAGTGGGCGTTCAGTTGAGCTAATCCAAGGTCAGTTGAGCTTAGTGGGCGTGCAGTTGAGCCAATCCAAGGTTGGTTGAGCTTAGTGGGCGGGCAGTTGAGCCACTCAATGGTCGGTTGAGCTTAGTGGGCGGGCAGTTGAGCCAATTAATGGTCGGTTGAGCTTAGTGGGCGGGCAGTTGAGCCAATCAATGGTCGGTTGAGCTTAGTGGGCGGTCAGTTGTGCCAATCAGTGGTCGGTTGAGCTTAGTGGGCGGTCACTTCAGCCAATCAAAGGTCGGTTGAGCTTAGTGGGCGGTCAGTTGAGCCAATCAATGGTCGGTTGAGCTTCGTGGACGGGCAGTTGATCCAATCAATGGTCGGTTGAAATTAGTGGGCGGGCAGTTAAGCCAATTACTGGTCGGTTGAGCTTAGTGGGCGGTCAGTTGAGTCAATCAATGTTCCGTTAAGCTTAGATGGGCGGGCATTTGAGCCAATCATTGGTCGGTTGAGCTTAGATGGGCGGGCATTTGAGCCTATCAGTGGTCGGTTGAGCTTAGTGGGCGGGCAGTTGAGCCAATCAATGGTAGGTTGAGCTTAATGGGCGGTCAGTTGAGCCAATCAATGGTCGGTTGAGCTTAGTGGGCGGGCAGTTGAGCCAATCCAAGGTCGGTTGAGCTAAGTGGTCGTGCAGTTGATCCAATGAAAGGTCGGTTGAGCTAAGTGGGCGGGCAGTTGAGTCAATCAATGGTCCGTTCAGATTAGTGGACGGGCAGTTGAGCCAATCAATGGTCGGTTTAAATTAGTGGGCGGGCAGTTAAGCCAATCAATGGTCGGTTGAGCTTAGTGGGCGGTCAGTTGAGTCAATCAATGGTCGGTTGAGCTTAGTGGGCGGTCAGTTGAGCCAATCAATGGTCGGTTGAGCTTAGTGGGCGGGCGGTTGAGCCAATCAATGGTCTGTTGAGCTCAGTGGGTGGTCAGTGGAGCCAATCAATGGTCGTTTGAGCTTAGTGGGCGGGCAGTTGAGCCAATCAATTGTCTGTTCAGCTTAGTGGGCGGGCTGTTGAGCTAATCAAAGGTCGGTTGAGCTTAGTGGGCGGTCAATGGAGCCAATCAGTGGTCGGTTGAGCTTAGTGGGCGGTCAGTGGAGCCAATCAATGGTCGTTTGAGCTTAGTGGGCGGGCAGTTGAGCCTATCAATGGTCTGTTGAGCTTAGTGGGTGGGCCGTTGAGCCAATCAATGGTCGGTTGAGCTTAGTGGTCGGGTAGTTGAAATAATGAATGGTCGGTTGAGCTTATTGGTCGGTCAGTTGAGCCAATCAATACTCGGTTGAGCTTAGTGGTCGGGCAGTTGAGCCAATCAAAGGTCGGGTGAGCTTAGTGGGCGGGCAGTTGAGCCAATCAAAGGTCGGTTGAGCTTAGTGGGCAGGCAGTTGAGCCAAACAAAGGCCGGTGTAGCTTAGTGGGCGGGCAGTTGAGCCAATCAATGGTCGGTTGAGCTTAGTGGGCGGGCAGTTGAGAGAATCCAAGGTCGGTTGAGCTAAGTGGTCGTGCAGTTGATCCAATCAAAGGTCGGTTGAGCTAAGTGGGCGGGCAGTTGAGTCAATCAATGGTCCTTTCAGATTAGTGGACGGGTAGTTGAGCAAATCAATGGTCGGTTGAAATTAGTGGGCGGGCAGTTAAGCCAATCAATGGTCGGTTGAGCTTAGTGGGCGGTCAGTTGAGCCAATCAATGGTCGGTTGAGCTTCGTGGACGGGCAGTTGAGCCAATCAATGGTCGGTTGAAATTAGTGGGCGGGCAGTTAATCCAATCAATGGTCTGTTGAGCTCAGTGGGCGGTAAGTGGAGCCAATCAATGGTCGTTTGAGCTTAGTGGGTGAGCAGTTGAGCCAATCAATTGTCTGTTCAGCTTAGTGGGCGGGCTGTTGAGCCAATCAATGGTCGGTTGAGCTTAGTGGTCGGGTAGTTGAAATAATGAATGGTCGGTTTAACTTAATGGTCGGTCAGTTGAGCCAATCAATAGTCGGTTGAGCTTAGTGGGCGGGCAGTTGAGCCAATCAAAGGTCGGGTGAGCTTAGTGGACGGGCAGTTGAGCCAATCAAAGGTCGGTTGAGCTTAGTGGGCAGGCAGTTGAGCCAAACAAAGGCCGGTTGAGCTTAGTCGGCGTTCAGTTGAGCTAATCCAAGGTCGGTTGAGCTTAGTGGGCGTGCGGTTGAGCCAATCCAAGGTTGGTTGAGCTTAGTGGGCGGGCAGTTGAGCCAATCAATGGTCGGTTGAGCTTAGTGGGCGGGCAGTTGAGCCAATCAATGGTCTGTTGAGCTTAGTGGACGGGCCGTTGAGCCAATCAATGGTCGGTTGAGCTTAGTGGTCGGGTAGTTGAAATAACAAATGGTCGGTTGAGCTTATTGGGCGGTCTGTTGAGCCAATAAATAGTCGGTTGAGCTTAGTGGTCGGTTAGTTGAGCCAATCAAAGATCGGGTGAGCTTAGTGGGCGGGCAGTTGAGCCAATCAAAGGTCGGTTGAGCTTAGTGGGCAGGCAGTTGAGCCAAACAAAGGCCGGTGTAGGTTAGTGGGCGGGCAGTTGAGCCAATCAAAGGTCGGTTGAGCTTAGTGGGCGGGCAGTTGAGCCAATCAAAGGTCGGTTGAGCTTAGTGGGCGGTCAATGGAGCCAATCAATGGTGGGTTGAGCTTAGTGGGCGGGCAGTTTAGCATAACAATGGTCGGTTGAGCTTAGTGGGTGGTCAGTTGAGCAAATCAATAGTCTGTTGAGCTTAGCGGGCGGTCAGTTGTGCCAATCAATGGTCGGTTGAGCTTAGTGGGCGGTCAGTTCAGCCAATCAAAGGTCGGTTGAGCTTAGTGGGCGGGCAGTTGAGCCAATCAAAAGTCGGTTGGCTTAGTGGGCGGTCAGTTGAGCCAATCAATGGTCGGTTGAGCTTCGTGGACGGGGAGTTGAGCCAATCAATGGTCGGTTGAAATTAGTGGGCGGGCAGTTAAGCCAATCAATGGTCGGTTGAGCTTAGTGGGCGGTCAGTTGAGTCAATCAATGGTCAGTTGAGCTTAGTGGGCGGGCTGTTGAGCCAATCAATGGTCGGTTGCACTTAGTGGGCGGGTAGTTGAGCCAATCAATGGTCGGTTGAGCTTAATGGGCGGTCAGTTGAGCCAATCAATGGTCGGTTGAGCTTAGTGGGCGGGCAGTTGAGCCAATCAATGGTCTGTTGAGCTCAGTGGGCGGTCAGTGGAGCCAATCAATGGTCGTTTGAGCTTAGTGGGCGGGCAGTTGAGCCAATCAATTGTCTGTTCAGCTTAGTGGGCGGGCTGTTGAGCCAATCAATGGTCGGTTGACCTTAGTGGTCGGGTAGTTGAAATAATGAATGGTCGGTTAAACTTAATGGTCGGTCAGTTGAGCCAATCAATAGTCGGTTGAGCTTAGTGGGCGGGCAGTTGAGCCAATCAAAGGTCGGGTGAGCTTAGTGGGCGGGCAGTTGGGCCAATCAAAGGTCGGTTGAGCTTAGTGGACAGGCAGTTGAGCCAAACAAAGGCCGGTTGAGCTTAGTGGGCGTTCAGTTGAGCTAATCCAAGGTCGGTTGAGCTTAGTGGGCGTGCAGTTGAGCCAATCCAAGGTTGGTTGAGCTTAGTGGGCGGGCAGTTGAGCCAATCAATGGTCGGTTGAGCTTAGTGGGCGGGCAGTTGAGCCAATTAATGGTCGGTTGAGCTTAGTGGGCGGGCAGTTGAGCCAATCAATGGTCGGTTGAGCTTAGTGGGCGGTCAGTTCAGCCAATCAAAGGTCGGTTGAGCTTAGTGGGCGGTCAGTTGAGCCAATCAATGGTCGGTTGATCTTCGTGGACGGGCAGTTGAGCCAATCAATGGTCGGTTGAAATTAGTGGGCGGGCAGTTAAGCCAATTACTGGTCGGTTGAGCTTAGTGGGCGGTCAGTTGAGTCAATCAATGTTCTGTTAAGCTTAGATGGGCGGGCATTTGAGCCAATCATTGGTCGGTTGAGCTTAGATGGGCGGGCATTTGAGCCTATCAGTGGTCGGTTGAGCTTAGTGGGCGGGCAGTTGAGTCAATCAATGGTAGGTTGAGCTTAATGGGCGGTCAGTTGAGCCAATCAATGGTCGGTTGAGCTTAGTGGGCGGGCAGTTGAGCCAATCCAAGGTCGGTTGAGCTAAGTGGTCGTGCAGTTGATCCAATCAAAGGTCGGTTGAGCTAAGTGGGCGGGCAGTTGAGTCAATGAATGGTCCGTTCAGATTAGTGGGCGGGCAGTTGAGCCAATCAATGGTCGGTTGAGCTTAGTGGGCGGGCAGTTGAGCCAATCAATGGTCTGTTGAGCTTAATGGGCGGGCTGTTGAGCCAATCAATGGTCCGTGGAGATTAATGGTCGGTGAGTTGAGCGAATCAATGGTCGGTTGAGCTTAGTGGGCGGGCAGTTGAGCTAATCCAAGGTCGGTTCAGCTTAGTGGGCGTGCAGTTGAGCCAATCCAAGGTTGGTTGAGCTTAGTGGGCGGGCAGTTGAGCCAATCAATGGTCGGTTGAGCTTAGTGGGCGGGCAGTTGAGCCAATCAATGGTCGGTTGAGCTTAGTGGGCGGGCAGTTGAGCCAATCAATGGTCGGTTGAGCTTAGTGGGCGGGCAGTTGAGCCAGTCAATGGTCGGTTGAGCTTAGTGGGCGGGCAGGTGAGCCAATCCATGGTCGGTTGATCTTATTGGGCAGGCAGTTGAGCCAATCAATGGCCGGTTGGGCTTAGTGGGCGGGCAGTTGAGCCAATCAATTGTCGGTTGAGCTTAGTGGGCGGGCAGTTGAGCCAATCATTGGTCGGTTGAGCTTAGTGGGCCGTCAGTAGAGCCAATCAATGGTCGGTTGAGCATACAATGGTCGGTTGAGCTTAGTGGGCGGTCAGTTGAGCCAATCAATGGTCGTTTGAGCTTAGTGGGCGGTTAGTTGAGCAAATCAATGGTCGGTGGAGCTTAATGGGCGGTGAGTTGAGCAAATCAATGGTCGGTTGAGCTTAGTGGGCGGGCAGTTGAGCTAATCCAAGGTCGGTTGATCTTAGTGGGCTTGCAGTTGAGCCAATCCAAGGTAGGTTGAGCTTAGTGGGCGGGCAGTTGAGCCAATCAGTGGTCGGTTGAGCTTAGTGGGCGGGCAGTTGAGCCAATCAATGGTCGGTTGAGCTTAGTGGGCCGGCAGTTGAGCCAATCAATGGTCGGTTGAGCTTAGTGGGCGGGCAGTTGATCCAGTCAATGGTCGGTTGAGCTTAGTGGGCGGTCAGTTCAGCCAATCAAAGTTCGGTTGAGCTTAGTGGGCCGGCAGTTGAGCCAATCAAAAGTCGGTTGGCTTAGTGGGCGGTCAGTTGAGCCAATCAATGGTCGGTTGAGCTTCGTGGACGGGCAGTTGAGCCAATCAATGGTCGGTTGAAATTAGTGGGCGGGCAGTTAAGCCAATCAATGGTCGGTTGAGCTTAGTGGGCGGTAGTTGAGTCAATCAATGGTCGGTTGAGCTTAGTGGGCGGGCTGTTGAGCCAATCAATGGTCGGTTGAGCTTAGTGGGCGGGTAGTTGAGCCAATCAATGGTCGGTTGAGCTTAATGGGCGGTCAGTTGAGCCAATCAATGGTCGGTTGAGCTTAGTGGGCGGGCAGTTGAGCCAATCAATGGTCTGTTAAGCTCAGTGGGCGGTCAGTGGAGCCAATCAATGGTCGTTTGAGCTTAGTGGGCAGGCAGTTGAGCCAATCAATTGTCTGTTCAGCTTAGTGGGCGGGCTGTTGAGCCAATCAATGGTCGGTTGAGCTTAGTGGTCGGGTAGTTGAAATAATGAATGGTCGGTTAAACTTAATGGTCGGTCAGTTGAGCCAATCAATAGTCGGTTGAGCTTAGTGGGCGGGCAGTTGAGCCAATCCAATGTTGGTTGAGCTTAGTGGGCGGGCAGTTGAGCCAATCAATGGTCGGTTGAGCTTAGTGGGCGGGCAGTTGAGCCAATCAGTGGTCGGTTGAGCTTAGTGGGCGGTCAGTTCAGCCAATCAAAGGTCGGTTGAGCTTAGTGGGCGGTCAGTTGAGCAAATCAATGGTCGGTTGAGCTTCGTGGACGGGAAGTTGAGCCAATCAATGGTCGGTTGAAATTAGTGGGCGGGCAGTTAAGCCAATTACTGGTCGGTTGAGCTTAGTGGGCGGTCAGTTGAGTCAATCAATGTTCCGTTAAGCTTAGATGGGCGGGCATTTGAGCCAATCATTGGTCGGTTGAGCTTAGATGGGCGGGCATTTGAGCCTATCAGTGGTCGGTTGAGCTTAGTGGGCGGTCAGTTCAGCCAATCAAAGGTCGGTTGAGCTTAGTGGGCGGTCAGTTGAGCCAATCAATGGTCGGTTGAGCTTCGTGGACAGGCAGTTGAGCCAATCAATGGTCGGTTGAGCTTAGTGGGCGGGCAGTTGAGCCAATCAATGGTCTGTTGAGCTCAGTGGGCGGTAAGTGGAGCCAATCAATGGTCGTTTGAGCTTAGTGGGCGAGCAGTTGAGCCAATCAATTGTCTGTTCAGCTTAGTGGGCGGGCTGTTGAGCCTATCAATGGTCGGTTGAGCTTAGTGGTCGGGTAGTTGAAATAATGAATGGTCGGTTTAACTTAATGGTCGGTCAGTTGAGCCAATCAATAGTCGGTTGAGCTTAGTGGGCGGGCAGTTGAGCCAATCAAAGGTCGAGTGAGCTTAGTGGTCGGGCAGTTGAGCCAATCAAAGGTCGGTTGAGCTTAGTGGGCAGGCAGTTGAGCCAAACAAAGGCCGATTGAGCTTAGTCGGCGTTCAGTTGAGCTAATCCAAGGTCGGTTGAGCTTAGTGGGCGTGCGGTTGAGCCAATCCAAGGTTGGTTGAGCTTAGTGGGCGGGCAGTTGAGCCAATCAATGGTCGGTTGAGCTTAGTGGGCGGGCAGTTGAGCCAATCAATGGTCTGTTGAGCTTAGTGGACGGGCCGTTGAGCCAATCAATGGTCGGTTGAGCTTAGTGGTCGGGTAGTTGAAATAACGAATGGTCGGTTGAGCTTATTGGGCGGTCTGTTGAGCCAATAAATAGTCGGTTGAGCTTAGTGGTCGGGCAGTTGAGCCAATCAAAGGTCGGGTGAGCTTAGTGGGCGGGCAGTTGAGCCAATCAAAGGTCGGTTGAGCTTAGTGGGCGGTCAATGGAGCCAATCAGTGGTCGGTTGAGCTTAGTCGGCGGTCAGTGGAGCCAATCAATGGTCGGTTGAGATTAGTGGGCGGGCAGTTGAGCATAACAATGGTCGGTTGAGCTTCGTGGACGGGCAGTTGAGCCAATCAATGGTCGGTTGAAATTAGTGGGCGGGCAGTTAAGCCAATTACTGGTCGGTTGAGCTTAGTGGGCGGACAGTTGAGTCAATCAATGTTCCGTTAAGCTTAGATGGGCGGGCATTTGAGCCAATCATTGGTCGGTTGAGCTTAGATGGGCGGGCATTTGAGCCTATCAGTGGTCGGTTGAGCTTAGTGGGCGGGCAGTTGAGCCAATCAATGGTAGGTTGAGCTTAATGGGCGGTCAGTTGAGCCAATCAATGGTCGGTTGAGCTTAGTGGGCGGGCAGTTGAGCCAATCCAAGGTCGGTTGAGCTAAGTGGTCGTGCAGTTGATCCAATCAAAGGTCGGTTGAGCTAAGTGGGCGGGCAGTTGAGTCAATCAATGGTCCGTTCAGATTAGTGGACGGGCAGTTGAGCCAATCAATGGTCGGTTTAAATTAGTGGGCGGGCAGTTAAGCCAATCAATGGTCGGTTGAGCTTAGTGGGCGGTCAGTTGAGTCAATCAATGTTCGGTTGAGCTTAGTGGGCGGTCAGTTGAGCCAATCAATGGTCGGTTGAGCTTAGTGGGCGGGCAGTTGAGCCAATCAATGGTCTGTTGAGCTCAGTGGGTGGTCAGTGGAGCCAATCAATGGTCGTTTGAGCTTAGTGGGCGGGCAGTTGAGCCAATCAATTGTCTGTTCAGCTTAGTGGGCGGGCTGTTGAGCCAATCAAAGGTCGGTTGAGCTTAGTGGGCGGTCAATGGAGCCAATCAGTGGTCGGTTGAGCTTATTGGGCGGTCAGTGGAGCCAATCAATGGTCGTTTGAGCTTAGTTCGCGGGCAGTTGAGCCAATCAATGGTCTGTTGAGCTTAGTGGGCGGGCCGTTGAGCCAATCAATGGTCGGTTGAGCTTAGTGATCGGGTAGTTGAAATAATGAATGGTCGGTTGAGCTTATTGGTCGGTCAGTTGAGCCAATCAATACTCGGTTGAGCTTAGTGGTCGGGCAGTTGAGCCAATCAAAGGTCGGGTGAGCTTAGTGGGCGGGCAGTTGAGCCAATCAAAGGTCGGTTGAGCTTAGTGGGCAGGCAGTTGAGCCAAACAAAGGCCGGTGTAGCTTAGTGGGCGGGCAGTTGAGCCAATCAATGGTCGGTTGAGCTTAGTGGTCGGGCAGTTGAGCCAATCAAAGGTCGGGTGAGCTTAGTGGGCGGGCAGTTGAGCCAATCAAAGGTCGGTTGAGCTTAGTGGGCGGTCAATGGAGCCAATCAGTGGTCGGTTGAGCTTAGTCGGCGGTCAGTGGAGCCAATCAATGGTCGGTTGAGATTAGTGGGCGGGCAGTTGAGCATAACAATAGTCGGTTGAGCTTCGTGGACGGGCAGTTGAGCCAATCAATGGTCGGTTGAAATTAGTGGGCGGGCAGTTAAGCCAATTACTGGTCGGTTGAGCTTAGTGGGCGGACAGTTGAGTCAATCAATGTTCCGTTAAGCTTAGATGGGCGGGCATTTGAGCCAATCATTGGTCGGTTGAGCTTAGATGGGCGGGCATTTGAGCCTATCAGTGGTCGGTTGAGCTTAGTGGGCGGGCAGTTGAGCCAATCAATGGTAGGTTGAGCTTAATGGGCGGTCAGTTGAGCCAATCAATGGTCGGTTGAGCTTAGTGGGCGGGCAGTTGAGCCAATCCAAGGTCTATTGAGCTAAGTGGTCGTGCAGTTGATCCAATCAAAGGTCGGTTGAGCTAAGTGGGCGGGCAGTTGAGTCAATCAATGGTCCGTTCAGATTAGTGGACGGGCAGTTGAGCCAATCAATGGTCGGTTTAAATTAGTGGGCGGGCAGTTAAGCCAATCAATGGTCGGTTGAGCTTAGTGGGCGGTCAGTTGAGTCAATCAATGGTCGGTTGAGCTTAGTGGGCGGTCAGTTGAGCCAATCAATGGTCGGTTGAGCTTAGTGGGCGGGCAGTTGAGCCAATCAATGGTCTGTTGAGCTCAGTGGGTGGTCAGTGGAGCCAATCAATGGTCGTTTGAGCTTAGTGGGCGGGCAGTTGAGCCAATCAATTGTCTGTTCAGCTTAGTGGGCGGGCTGTTGAGCCAATCAAAGGTCGGTTGAGCTTAGTGGGCGGTCAATGGAGCCAATCAGTGGTCGGTTGAGCTTAGTGGGCGGTCAGTGGGGCCAATCAATGGTCGTTTGAGCTTAGTGGGCGGGCAGTTGAGCCAATCAATGGTCTGTTGAGCTTAGTGGGCGGGCCGTTGAGCCAATCAATGGTCGGTTGAGCTTAGTGATCGGGTAGTTGAAATAATGAATGGTCGGTTGAGCTTATTGGTCGGTCAGTTGAGCCAATCAATGGTCCGTGGAGATTAATGGTCGGTGAGTTGAGCGAATCAATGGTCGGTTGAGCTTAGTGGGCGGGCAGTTGAGCTAATCCAAGGTCGGTTCAGCTTAGTGGGCGTGCAGTTGAGCCAATCCAAGGTTGGTTGAGCTTAGTGGGCGGGCAGTTGAGCCAATCAATGGTCGGTTGAGCTTAGTGGGCGGGCAGTTGAGCCAATCAATGGTCGGTTGAGCTTAGTGGGCGGGCAGTTGAGCCAATCAATGGTCGGTTGAGCTTAGTGGGCGGGCAGTTGAGCCAGTCAATGGTCGTTTGAGCTTAGTGGGCGGGCAGGTGAGCCAATCCATGGTCGGTTGATCTTATTGGGCAGGCAGTTGAGCCAATCAATGGCCGGTTGGGCTTAGTGGGCGGGCAGTTGAGCCAATCAATTGTCGGTTGAGCTTAGTGGGCGGGCAGTTGAGCCAATCATTGGTCGGTTGAGCTTAGTGGGCCGTCAGTAGAGCCAATCAATGGTCGGTTGAGCATACAATGGTCGGTTGAGCTTAGTGGGCGGTCAGTTGAGCCAATCAATGGTCGTTTGAGCTTAGTGGGCGGTTAGTTGAGCAAATCAATGGTCGGTGGAGCTTAATGGGCGGTGAGTTGAGCAAATCAATGGTCGGTTGAGCTTAGTGGGCGGGCAGTTGAGCTAATCCAAGGTCGGTTGATCTTAGTGGGCTTGCAGTTGAGCCAATCCAAGGTAGGTTGAGCTTAGTGGGCGGGCAGTTGAGCCAATCAGTGGTCGGTTGAGCTTAGTGGGCGGGCAGTTGAGCCAATCAATGGTCGGTTGAGCTTAGTGGGCCGGCAGTTGAGCCAATCAATGGTCGGTTGAGCTTAGTGGGCGGGCAGTTGAGCCAGTCAATGGTCGGTTGAGCTTAGTGGGCGGTCAGTTCAGCCAATCAAAGTTCGGTTGAGCTTAGTGGGCCGGCAGTTGAGCCAATCAAAAGTCGGTTGGCTTAGTGGGCGGTCAGTTGAGCCAATCAATGGTCGGTTGAGCTTCGTGGACGGGCAGTTGAGCCAATCAATGGTCGGTTGAAATTAGTGGGCGGGCAGTTAAGCCAATCAATGGTCGGTTGAGCTTAGTGGGCGGTAGTTGAGTCAATCAATGGTCGGTTGAGCTTAGTGGGCGGGCTGTTGAGCCAATCAATGGTCGGTTGAGCTTAGTGGGCGGGTAGTTGAGCCAATCAATGGTCGGTTGAGCTTAATGGGCGGTCAGTTGAGCCAATCAATGGTCGGTTGAGCTTAGTGGGCGGGCAGTTGAGCCAATCAATGGTCTGTTAAGCTCAGTGGGCGGTCAGTGGAGCCAATCAATGGTCGTTTGAGCTTAGTGGGCAGGCAGTTGAGCCAATCAATTGTCTGTTCAGCTTAGTGGGCGGGCTGTTGAGCCAATCAATGGTCGGTTGAGCTTAGTGGTCGGGTAGTTGAAATAATGAATGGTCGGTTAAACTTAATGGTCGGTCAGTTGAGCCAATCAATAGTCGGTTGAGCTTAGTGGGCGGGCAGTTGAGCCAATCCAATGTTGGTTGAGCTTAGTGGGCGGGCAGTTGAGCCAATCAATGGTCGGTTGAGCTTAGTGGGCGGGCAGTTGAGCCAATCAGTGGTCGGTTGAGCTTAGTGGGCGGTCAGTTCAGCCAATCAAAGGTCGGTTGAGCTTAGTGGGCGGTCAGTTGAGCAAATCAATGGTCGGTTGAGCTTCGTGGACGGGAAGTTGAGCCAATCAATGGTCGGTTGAAATTAGTGGGCGGGCAGTTAAGCCAATTACTGGTCGGTTGAGCTTAGTGGGCGGTCAGTTGAGTCAATCAATGTTCCGTTAAGCTTAGATGGGCGGGCATTTGAGCCAATCATTGGTCGGTTGAGCTTAGATGGGCGGGCATTTGAGCCTATCAGTGGTCGGTTGAGCTTAGTGGGCGGTCAGTTCAGCCAATCAAAGGTCGGTTGAGCTTAGTGGGCGGTCAGTTGAGCCAATCAATGGTCGGTTGAGCTTCGTGGACAGGCAGTTGAGCCAATCAATGGTCGGTTGAGCTTAGTGGGCGGGCAGTTGAGCCAATCAATGGTCTGTTGAGCTCAGTGGGCGGTAAGTGGAGCCAATCAATGGTCGTTTGAGCTTAGTGGGCGAGCAGTTGAGCCAATCAATTGTCTGTTCAGCTTAGTGGGCGGGCTGTTGAGCCAATCAATGGTCGGTTGAGCTTAGTGGTCGGGTAGTTGAAATAATGAATGGTCGGTTTAACTTAATGGTCGGTCAGTTGAGCCAATCAATAGTCGGTTGAGCTTAGTGGGCGGGCAGTTGAGCCAATCAAAGGTCGAGTGAGCTTAGTGGTCGGGCAGTTGAGCCAATCAAAGGTCGGTTGAGCTTAGTGGGCAGGCAGTTGAGCCAAACAAAGGCCGATTGAGCTTAGTCGGCGTTCAGTTGAGCTAATCCAAGGTCGGTTGAGCTTAGTGGGCGTGCGGTTGAGCCAATCCAAGGTTGGTTGAGCTTAGTGGGCGGGCAGTTGAGCCAATCAATGGTCGGTTGAGCTTAGTGGGCGGGCAGTTGAGCCAATCAATGGTCTGTTGAGCTTAGTGGACGGGCCGTTGAGCCAATCAATGGTCGGTTGAGCTTAGTGGTCGGGTAGTTGAAATAACGAATGGTCGGTTGAGCTTATTGGGCGGTCTGTTGAGCCAATAAATAGTCGGTTGAGCTTAGTGGTCGGGCAGTTGAGCCAATCAAAGGTCGGGTGAGCTTAGTGGGCGGGCAGTTGAGCCAATCAAAGGTCGGTTGAGCTTAGAGGGCGGTCAATGGAGCCAATCAGTGGTCGGTTGAGCTTAGTCGGCGGTCAGTGGAGCCAATCAATGGTCGGTTGAGATTAGTGGGCGGGCAGTTGAGCATAACAATGGTCGGTTGAGCTTCGTGGACGGGCAGTTGAGCCAATCAATGGTCGGTTGAAATTAGTGGGCGGGCAGTTAAGCCAATTACTGGTCGGTTGAGCTTAGTGGGCGGACAGTTGAGTCAATCAATGTTCCGTTAAGCTTAGATGGGCGGGCATTTGAGCCAATCATTGGTCGGTTGAGCTTAGATGGGCGGGCATTTGAGCCTATCAGTGGTCGGTTGAGCTTAGTGGGCGGGCAGTTGAGCCAATCAATGGTAGGTTGAGCTTAATGGGCGGTCAGTTGAGCCAATCAATGGTCGGTTGAGCTTAGTGGGCGGGCAGTTGAGCCAATCCAAGGTCGGTTGAGCTAAGTGGTCGTGCAGTTGATCCAATCAAAGGTCGGTTGAGCTAAGTGGGCGGGCAGTTGAGTCAATCAATGGTCCGTTCAGATTAGTGGACGGGCAGTTGAGCCAATCAATGGTCGGTTTAAATTAGTGGGCGGGCAGTTAAGCCAATCAATGGTCGGTTGAGCTTAGTGGGCGGTCAGTTGAGTCAATCAATGGTCGGTTGAGCTTAGTGGGCGGTCAGTTGAGCCAATCAATGGTCGGTTGAGCTTAGTGGGCGGGCAGTTGAGCCAATCAATGGTCTGTTGAGCTCAGTGGGTGGTCAGTGGAGCCAATCAATGGTCGTTTGAGCTTAGTGGGCGGGCAGTTGAGCCAATCAATTGTCTGTTCAGCTTAGTGGGCGGGCTGTTGAGCCAATCAAAGGTCGGTTGAGCTTAGTGGGCGGTCAATGGAGCCAATCAGTGGTCGGTTGAGCTTATTGGGCGGTCAGTGGAGCCAATCAATGGTCGTTTGAGCTTAGTTCGCGGGCAGTTGAGCCAATCAATGGTCTGTTGAGCTTAGTGGGCGGGCCGTTGAGCCAATCAATGGTCGGTTGAGCTTAGTGATCGGGTAGTTGAAATAATGAATGGTCGGTTGAGCTTATTGGTCGGTCAGTTGAGCCAATCAATACTCGGTTGAGCTTAGTGGTCGGGCAGTTGAGCCAATCAAAGGTAGGTGAGCTTAGTGGGCGGGCAGTTGAGCCAATCAAAGGTCGGTTGAGCTTAGTGGGCAGGCAGTTGAGCCTAACAAAGGCCGGTGTAGCTTAGTGGGCGGGCAGTTGAGCCAATCAATGGTCGGTTGAGCTTAGTGGTCGGGCAGTTGAGCCAATCAAAGGTCGGGTGAGCTTAGTGGGCGGGCAGTTGAGCCAATCAAAGGTCGGTTGAGCTTAGTGGGCGGTCAATGGAGCCAATCAGTGGTCGGTTGAGCTTAGTCGGCGGTCAGTGGAGCCAATCAATGGTCGGTTGAGATTAGTGGGCGGGCAGTTGAGCATAACAATAGTCGGTTGAGCTTCGTGGACGGGCAGTTGAGCCAATCAATGGTCGGTTGAAATTAGTGGGCGGGCAGTTAAGCCAATTACTGGTCGGTTGAGCTTAGTGGGCGGACAGTTGAGTCAATCAATGTTCCGTTAAGCTTAGATGGGCGGGCATTTGAGCCAATCATTGGTCGGTTGAGCTTAGATGGGCGGGCATTTGAGCCTATCAGTGGTCGGTTGAGCTTAGTGGGCGGGCAGTTGAGCCAATCAATGGTAGGTTGAGCTTAATGGGCGGTCAGTTGAGCCAATCAATGGTCGGTTGAGCTTAGTGGGCGGGCAGTTGAGCCAATCCAAGGTCTATTGAGCTAAGTGGTCGTGCAGTTGATCCAATCAAAGGTCGGTTGAGCTAAGTGGGCGGGCAGTTGAGTCAATCAATGGTCCGTTCAGATTAGTGGACGGGCAGTTGAGCCAATCAATGGTCGGTTTAAATTAGTGGGCGGGCAGTTAAGCCAATCAATGGTCGGTTGAGCTTAGTGGGCGGTCAGTTGAGTCAATCAATGGTCGGTTGAGCTTAGTGGGCGGTCAGTTGAGCCAATCAATGGTCGGTTGAGCTTAGTGGGCGGGCAGTTGAGCCAATCAATGGTCTGTTGAGCTCAGTGGGTGGTCAGTGGAGCCAATCAATGGTCGTTTGAGCTTAGTGGGCGGGCAGTTGAGCCAATCAATTGTCTGTTCAGCTTAGTGGGCGGGCTGTTGAGCCAATCAAAGGTCGGTTGAGCTTAGTGGGCGGTCAATGGAGCCAATCAGTGGTCGGTTGAGCTTAGTGGGCGGTCAGTGGGGCCAATCAATGGTCGTTTGAGCTTAGTGGGCGGGCAGTTGAGCCAATCAATGGTCTGTTGAGCTTAGTGGGCGGGCCGTTGAGCCAATCAATGGTCGGTTGAGCTTAGTGATCGGGTAGTTGAAATAATGAATGGTCGGTTGAGCTTATTGGTCGGTCAGTTGAGCCAATCAATACTCGGTTGAGCTTAGTGGTCGGGCAGTTGAGCCAATCAAAGGTCGGGTGAGCTTAGTGGGCGGGCAGTTGAGCCAATCAAAGGTCGGTTGAGCTTAGTGGGCACGCAGTTGAGCCAAACAAAGGCCGGTGTAGCTTAGTGGGCGGGCAGTTGAGCCAATCAAAGGTCGGTTGAGCTTAGTGGGCGGGCAGTTGAGCCAAACAAAGGCCGGTGTAGCTTAGTGGTCGGGCAGTTGAGCCAATCAAAGGTCGGTTGAGCTTAGTGGGCGGTCAATGGAGCCAATCAATGGTCGGTTGAGCTTAGTGGGCGGGCAGTTTAGCATAACAATGGTCGGTTGAGCTTAGTGGGCGGTCAGTTGAGCAAATCAATGGTCGGTTGAGCTTAGTGGGCGGTCAGTTGTGCCAATCAATGGTCGGTTGAGCTTAGTGGGCGGTCAGTTCAGCCAATCAAAGGTCGGTTGAGCTTAGTGGGCGGGCAGTTGAGCCAATCAAAAGTCGGTTGGCTTAGTGGGCGGTCAGTTGAGCCAATCAATATTCGGTTGAGCTTCGTGGACGGGGAGTTGAGCCAATCAATGGTCGGTTGAAATTAGTGGGCGGGCAGTTAAGCCAATCAATGGTCGGTTGAGCTTAGTGGGCGGTCAGTTGAGTCAATCAATGGTCGGTTGAGCTTAGTGGGCGGGCTGTTGAGCCAATCAATGGTCGGTTGAGCTTAGTGGGCAGGCAGTTGAGCCAAACAAAGGCCGGTTGAGCTTAGTGGGCGTTTAGTTGAGCTAATCCAAGGTCGGTTGAGCTTAGTGGGCGTGCAGTTGAGCCAATCCAAGGTTGGTTGAGCTTAGTGGGCGGGCAGTTGAGCCACTCAATGGTCGGTTGAGCTTAGTGGGCGGGCAGTTGAGCCAATTAATGGTCTGTTGAGCTTAGTGGGCGGGCTGTTGAGCCAATCAATGGTCGGTTGAGCTTAGTGGGCAGGCAGTTGAGCCAAACAAAGGCCGGTTGAGCTTAGTGGGCGTTCAGTTGAGCTAATCCAAGGTCGGTTGAGCTTAGTGGGCGTGCAGTTGAGCCAATCCAAGGTTGGTTGAGCTTAGTGGGCGGGCAGTTGAGCCACTCAATGGTCGGTTGAGCTTAGTGGGCGGGCAGTTGAGCCAATTAATGGTCGGTTGAGCTTAGTGGGCGGTCAGTTGTGCCAATCAGTGGTCGGTTGAGCTTAGTGGGCGGTCAGTTCAGCCAATCAAAGGTCAGTTGAGCTTAGTGGGCGGTCAGTTGAGGAAATCAATGGTCGGTTGAGCTTCGTGGACGGGCAGTTGAGCCAATCAATGGTCGGTTGAAATTAGTGGGCGGGCAGTTAAGCCAATTACTGGTCGGTTGAGCTTAGTGGGCGGTCAGTTGAGTCAATCAATGTTCCGTTAAGCTTAGATGGGCGGGCATTTGAGCCAATCATTGGTCGGTTGAGCTTAGATGGGCGGGCATTTGAGCCTATCAGTGGTCGGTTGAGCTTAGTGGGTGGGCAGTTGAGCCAATCCAAGGTCGGTTGAGCTAAGTGGTCGTGCAGTTGATCCAATCAAAGGTCGGTTGAGCTAAGTGGGCGGGCAGTTGAGTCAATCAATGGTCCGTTCAGATTAGTGGACGGGCAGTTGAGCCAATCAATGGTCGGTTTAAATTAGTGGGCGGGCAGTTAAGCCAATCAATGGTCGGTTGAGCTTAGTGGGCGGTCAGTTGAGTCAATCAATGGTCGGTTGAGCTTAGTGGGCGGTCAGTTGAGCCATTCAATGGTCGGTTGAGCTTAGTGGGCGGGCAGTTGAGCCAATCAATTGTCTGTTCAGCTTAGTGGGCGGGCTGTTGAGCCAATCAAAGGTCGGTTGAGCTTAGTGGGCGGTCAATGGAGCCAATCAGTGGTCGGTTGAGCTTAGTGGGCGGTCAGTGGAGCCAATCAATGGTCGGTTGAGATTAGTGGGCGGGCAGTTGAGCATAACAATGGTCGGTTGAGCTTCGTGGACGGGCAGTTGAGCCAATCAATGGTCGGTTGAAATTAGTGGGCGGTCAGTTCAGCCAATTACTGGTCGGTTGAGCTTAGTGGGCGGTCAGTTGAGTCAATCAATGGTCGGTTGAGCTTAGTGGGCGGGCAGTTGAGCCAATCAATGGTCGGTTGAGCGTAGTGGGCGGTCAGTGGAGCCAATCAATGGTCGTTTGAGCTTAGTGGGCGGGCAGTTGAGCCAATCAATGGTCTGTTGAGCTCAGTGGGCGGGCCGTTGAGCCAATCAATGGTCGGTTGAGCTTAGTGGTCGGGTAGTTAAAATAATGAATGGTCGGTTGAGCTTATTTGGCGGTCAGTTGAGCCAATCAATACTCGGTTGAGCTTAGTGGTCGGGCAGTTGAGCCAATCAAAGGTCGGGTGAGCTTAGTGGGCGGGCAGTTGAGCCAATCAAAGGTCGGGTGAGCTTAGTGGGCAGGCAGTTAAACCAAACAAAGGCCGGTGTAGCTTAGTGGGCGGGCAGTTGAGCCATTCAAAGGTCGGTTGAGCTTAGTGGTTGGTCAATGGAGCCAATCAATGGTCGGTTGAGCTTAGTGGGCGGGCAGTTTAGCATAACAATGGTCGGTTGAGCTTAGTGGGCGGTCAGTTGAGCAAATCAATGGTCGGTTGAGCTTAGTGGGCGGTCAGTTGTGCCAATCAATGGTCGGTTGAGCTTAGTGGGCGGTCAGTTCAGCCAATCAAAGGTCGGTTGAGCTTAGTGGGCGGGCAGTTGAGCCAATCAAAAGTCGGTTGGCTTAGTGGGCGGTCAGTTGAGCCAATCAATGGTCGGTTGATCTTCGTGGACGGGGAGTTGAGCCAATCAATGGTCGGTTGAAATTAGTGGGCGGGCAGTTAAGCCAATCAATGGTCGGTTGAGCTTAGTGGGCGGTCAGTTGAGTCAATCAATGGTCGGTTGAGCTTAGTGGGCGGGCTGTTGAGCCAATCAATGGTCGGTTGAGCTTAGTGGGCAGGCAGTTGAGCCAAACAAAGGCCGGTTGAGCTTAGTGGGCGTTCAGTTGAGCTAATCCAAGGTCGGTTGAGCTTAGTGGGCGTGCAGTTGAGCCAATCCAAGGTTGGTTGAGCTTAGTGGGCGGGCAGTTGAGCCACTCAATGGTCGGTTGAGCTTAGTGGGCGGGCAGTTGAGCCAATTAATGGTCGGTTGAGCTTAGTGGGCGGGCAGTTGAGCCAATCAATGGTCGGTTGAGCTTAGTGGGCGGTCAGTTGTGCCAATCAGTGGTCGGTTGAGCTTAGTGGGCGGTCAGTTCAGCCAATCAAAGGTCAGTTGAGCTTAGTGGGCGGTCAGTTGAGCCAATCAATGGTCGGTTGAGCTTCGTGGACGGGCAGTTGATCCAATCAATGGTCGGTTGAAATTAGTGGGCGGGCAGTTAAGCCAATTACTGGTCGGTTGAGCTTAGTGGGCGGTCAGTTGAGTCAATCAATGTTCCGTTAAGCTTAGATGGGCGGGCATTTGAGCCAATCATTGGTCGGTTGAGCTTAGATGGGCGGGCATTTGAGCCTATCAGTGGTCGGTTGAGCTTAGTGGGCGGGCAGTTGAGCCAATCAATGGTAGGTTGAGCTTAATGGGCGGTCAGTTGAGCCAATCAATGGTCGGTTGAGCTTAGTGGGCGGGCAGTTGAGCCAATCCAAGGTCGGTTGAGCTAAGTGGTCGTGCAGTTGATCCAATCAAAGGTCGGTTGAGCTAAGTGGGCGGGCAGTTGAGTCAATCAATGGTCCGTTCAGATTAGTGGACGGGCAGTTGAGCCAATCAATGGTCGGTTTAAATTAGTGGGCGGGAAGTTAAGCCAATCAATGGTCGGTTGAGCTTAGTGGGCGGTCAGTTGAGTCAATCAATGGTCGGTTGAGCTTAGTGGGCGGTCAGTTGAGCCAATCAATGGTCGGTTGAGCTTAGTGGGCGGGCAGTTGAGCCAATCAATGGTCTGTTGAGCTCAGTGGGTGGTCAGTGGAGCCAATCAATGGTCGTTTGAGCTTAGTGGGCGGGCAGTTGAGCCAATCAATTGTCTGTTCAGCTTAGTGGGCGGGCTGTTGAGCCAATCAAAGGTCGGTTGAGCTTAGTGGGCGGTCAATGGAGCCAATCAGTGGTCGGTTGAGCTTAGTGGGCGGTCAGTGGAGCCAATCAATGGTCGTTTGAGCTTAGTGGGCGGGCAGTTGAGCCTATCAATGGTCTGTTGAGCTTAGTGGGCGGGCCGTTGAGCCAATCAATGGTCGGTTGAGCTTAGTGGTCGGGTAGTTGAAATAATGAATGGTCGGTTGAGCTTATTGGTCGGTCAGTTGAGCCAATCAATACTCGGTTGAGCTTAGTGGTCGGGCAGTTGAGCCAATCAAAGGTCGGGTGAGCTTAGTGGGCGGGCAGTTGAGCCAATCAAAGGTCGGTTGAGCTTAGTGGGCAGGCAGTTGAGCCAAACAAAGGCCGGTGTAGCTTAGTGGGCGGGCAGTTGAGCCAATCAATGGTCGGTTGAGCTTAGTGGGCGGGCAGTTGAGCCAATCCAAGGTCGGTTGAGCTAAGTGGTCGTGCAGTTGATCCAATCAAAGGTCGGTTGAGCTAAGTGGGCGGGCAGTTGAGTCAATCAATGGTCCGTTCAGATTAGTGGACGGGCAGTTGAGCCAATCAATGGTCGGTTGAAATTAGTGGGCGGGCAGTTAAGCCAATCAATGGTCGGTTGAGCTTAGTGGGCGGTCAGTTGAGCCAATCAATGGTCGGTTGAGCTTCGTGGACGGGCAGTTGAGCCAATCAATGGTCGGTTGAAATTAGTGGGCGGGCAGTTAATCCAATCAATGGTCGGTTGAGCTTAATGGGCGGTCAGTTGAGCCAATCAATGGTCGGTTGAGCTTAGTGGGCGGGCAGTTGAGCCAATCAATGGTCTGTTGAGCTCAGTGGGCGGTAAGTGGAGCCAATCAATGGTCGTTTGAGCTTAGTGGGTGAGCAGTTGAGCCAATCAATTGTCTGTTCAGCTTAGTGGGCGGGCTGTTGAGCCAATCAATGGTCGGTTGAGCTTAGTGTTCGGGTAGTTGAAATAATGAATGGTTGGTTTAACTTAATGGTCGGTCAGTTGAGCCAATCAATAGTCGGTTGAGCTTAGTGGGCGGGCAGTTGAGACAATCAAAGGTCGGGTGAGCTTAGTGGACGGGCAGTTGAGCCAATCAAAGGTCGGTTGAGCTTAGTGGGCAGGCAGTTCAGCCAAACAAAGGCCGGTTGAGCTTAGTCGGCGTTCAGTTGAGCTAATCCAAGGTCGGTTGAGCTTAGTGGGCGTGCGGTTGAGCCAATCCAAGGTTGGTTGAGCTTAGTGGGCGGGCAGTTGAGCCAATCAATGGTCGGTTGAGCTTAGTGGGCGGGCAGTTGAGCCAATCAATGGTCTGTTGAGCTTAGTGGACGGGCCGTTGAGCCAATCAATGGTCGGTTGAGCTTAGTGGTCGGGTAGTTGAAATAACGAATGGTCGGTTGAGCTTATTGGGCGGTCTGTTGAGCCAATAAATAGTCGGTTGAGCTTAGTGGTCGGGCAGTTGAGCCAATCAAAGATCGGGTGAGCTTAGTGGGCGGGCAGTTGAGCCAATCAAAGGTCGGTTGAGCTTAGTGGGCAGGCAGTTGAGCCAATCAAAGGTCGGTTGAGCTTAGTGGGCGGTCAATGGAGCCAATCAATGGTCGGTTGAGCTTAGTGGGCGGGCAGTTTAGCATAACAATGGTCGGTTGAGCTTAGTGGGTGGTCAGTTGAGCAAATCAATAGTCGGTTGAGCTTAGCGGGCGGTCAGTTGTGCCAATCAATGGTCGGTTGAGCTTAGTGGGCGGTCAGTTCAGCCAATCAAAGGTCGGTTGAGCTTAGTGGGCGGGCAGTTGAGCCAATCAAAAGTCGGTTGGCTTAGTGGGCGGTCAGTTGAGCCAATCAATGGTCGGTTGAGCTTCGTGGACGGGGAGTTGAGCCAATCAATGGTCGGTTGAAATTAGTGGGCGGGCAGTTAAGCCAATCAATGGTCGGTTGAGCTTAGTGGGCGGTCAGTTGAGTCAATCAATGGTCGGTTGAGCTTAGTGGGCGGGCGGTTGAGCCAATCAATGGTCTGTTGAGCTCAGTGGGCGGGCAGTTTAGCATAACAATGGTCGGTTGAGCTTAGTGGGTGGTCAGTTGAGCAAATCAATAGTCGGTTGAGCTTAGCGGGCGGTCAGTTGTGCCAATCAATGGTCGGTTGAGCTTAGTGGGCGGTCAGTTCAGCCAATCAAAGGTCGGTTGAGCTTAGTGGGCGGGCAGTTGAGCCAATCAAAAGTCGGTTGGCTTAGTGGGCGGTCAGTTGAGCCAATCAATGGTCGGTTGAGCTTCGTGGACGGGGAGTTGAGCCAATCAATGGTCGGTTGAAATTAGTGGGCGGGCAGTTAAGCCAATCAATGGTCGGTTGAGCTTAGTGGGCGGTCAGTTGAGCCAATCAATGGTCGGTTGAGCTTAGTGGGCGGGCGGTTGAGCCAATCAATGGTCTGTTGAGCTCAGTGGGTGGTCAGTGGAGCCAATCAATGGTCGTTTGAGCTTAGTGGGCGGGCAGTTGAGCCAATCAATTGTCTGTTCAGCTTAGTGGGCGGGCTGTTGAGCTAATCAAAGGTCGGTTGAGCTTAGTGGGCGGTCAATGGAGCCAATCAGTGGTCGGTTGAGCTTAGTGGGCGGTCAGTGGAGCCAATCAATGGTCGTTTGAGCTTAGTGGGCGGGCAGTTGAGCCTATCAATGGTCTGTTGAGCTTAGTGGGTGGGCCGTTGAGCCAATCAATGGTCGGTTGAGCTTAGTGGTCGGGTAGTTGAAATAATGAATGGTCGGTTGAGCTTATTGGTCGGTCAGTTGAGCCAATCAATACTCGGTTGAGCTTAGTGGTCGGGCAGTTGAGCCAATCAAAGGTCGGGTGAGCTTAGTGGGCGGGCAGTTGAGCCAATCAAAGGTCGGTTGAGCTTAGTGGGCAGGCAGTTGAGCCAAACAAAGGCCGGTGTAGCTTAGTGGGCGGGCAGTTGAGCCAATCAATGGTCGGTTGAGCTTAGTGGGCGGGCAGTTGAGAGAATCCAAGGTCGGTTGAGCTAAGTGGTCGTGCAGTTGATCCAATCAAAGGTCGGTTGAGCTAAGTGGGCGGGCAGTTGAGTCAATCAATGGTCCTTTCAGATTAGTGGACGGGTAGTTGAGCAAATCAATGGTCGGTTGAAATTAGTGGGCGGGCAGTTAAGCCAATCAATGGTCGGTTGAGCTTAGTGGGCGGTCAGTTGAGCCAATCAATGGTCGGTTGAGCTTCGTGGACGGGCAGTTGAGCCAATCAATGGTCGGTTGAAATTAGTGGGCGGGCAGTTAATCCAATCAATGGTCTGTTGAGCTCAGTGGGCGGTAAGTGGAGCCAATCAATGGTCGTTTGAGCTTAGTGGGTGAGCAGTTGAGCCAATCAATTGTCTGTTCAGCTTAGTGGGCGGGCTGTTGAGCCAATCAATGGTCGGTTGAGCTTAGTGGTCGGGTAGTTGAAATAATGAATGGTCGGTTTAACTTAATGGTCGGTCAGTTGAGCCAATCAATAGTCGGTTGAGCTTAGTGGGCGGGCAGTTGAGCCAATCAAAGGTCGGGTGAGCTTAGTGGACGGGCAGTTGAGCCAATCAAAGGTCGGTTGAGCTTAGTGGGCAGGCAGTTGAGCCAAACAAAGGCCGGTTGAGCTTAGTCGGCGTTCAGTTGAGCTAATCCAAGGTCGGTTGAGCTTAGTGGGCGTGCGGTTGAGCCAATCCAAGGTTGGTTGAGCTTAGTGGGCGGGCAGTTGAGCCAATCAATGGTCGGTTGAGCTTAGTGGGCGGGCAGTTGAGCCAATCAATGGTCTGTTGAGCTTAGTGGACGGGCCGTTGAGCCAATCAATGGTCGGTTGAGCTTAGTGGTCGGGTAGTTGAAATAACAAATGGTCGGTTGAGCTTATTGGGCGGTCTGTTGAGCCAATAAATAGTCGGTTGAGCTTAGTGGTCGGGCAGTTGAGCCAATCAAAGATCGGGTGAGCTTAGTGGGCGGGCAGTTGAGCCAATCAAAGGTCGGTTGAGCTTAGTGGGCAGGCAGTTGAGCCAAACAAAGGCCGGTGTAGGTTAGTGGGCGGGCAGTTGAGCCAATCAAAGGTCGGTTGAGCTTAGTGGGCGGGCAGTTGAGCCAATCAAAGGTCGGTTGAGCTTAGTGGGCGGTCAATGGAGCCAATCAATGGTGGGTTGAGCTTAGTGGGCGGGCAGTTTAGCATAACAATGGTCGGTTGAGCTTAGTGGGTGGTCAGTTGAGCAAATCAATAGTCTGTTGAGCTTAGCGGGCGGTCAGTTGTGCCAATCAATGGTCGGTTGAGCTTAGTGGGCGGTCAGTTCAGCCAATCAAAGGTCGGTTGAGCTTAGTGGGCGGGCAGTTGAGCCAATCAAAAGTCGGTTGGCTTAGTGGGCGGTCAGTTGAGCCAATCAATGGTCGGTTGAGCTTCGTGGACGGGGAGTTGAGCCAATCAATGGTCGGTTGAAATTAGTGGGCGGGCAGTTAAGCCAATCAATGGTCGGTTGAGCTTAGTGGGCGGTCAGTTGAGTCAATCAATGGTCAGTTGAGCTTAGTGGGCGGGCTGTTGAGCCAATCAATGGTCGGTTGCACTTAGTGGGCGGGTAGTTGAGCCAATCAATGGTCGGTTGAGCTTAATGGGCGGTCAGTTGAGCCAATCAATGGTCGGTTGAGCTTAGTGGGCGGTCAGTTGAGTCAATCAATGGTCAGTTGAGCTTAGTGGGCGGGCAGTTGAGCCAATCAATGGTCTGTTGAGCTCAGTGGGCGGTCAGTGGAGCCAATCAATGGTCGTTTGAGCTTAGTGGGCGGGCAGTTGAGCCAATCAATTGTCTGTTCAGCTTAGTGGGCGGGCTGTTGAGCCAATCAATGGTCGGTTGACCTTAGTGGTCGGGTAGTTGAAATAATGAATGGTCGGTTAAACTTAATGGTCGGTCAGTTGAGCCAATCAATAGTCGGTTGAGCTTAGTGGGCGGGCAGTTGAGCCAATCAAAGGTCGGGTGAGCTTAGTGGGCGGGCAGTTGGGCCAATCAAAGGTCGGTTGAGCTTAGTGGACAGGCAGTTGAGCCAAACAAAGGCCGGTTGAGCTTAGTGGGCGTTCAGTTGAGCTAATCCAAGGTCGGTTGAGCTTAGTGGGCGTGCAGTTGAGCCAATCCAAGGTTGGTTGAGCTTAGTGGGCGGGCAGTTGAGCCAATCAATGGTCGGTTGAGCTTAGTGGGCGGGCAGTTGAGCCAATTAATGGTCGGTTGAGCTTAGTGGGCGGGCAGTTGAGCCAATCAATGGTCGGTTGAGCTTAGTGGGCGGTCAGTTCAGCCAATCAAAGGTCGGTTGAGCTTAGTGGGCGGTCAGTTGAGCCAATCAATGGTCGGTTGATCTTCGTGGACGGGCAGTTAAGCCAATTACTGGTCGGTTGAGCTTAGTGGGCGGTCAGTTGAGTCAATCAATGTTCTGTTAAGCTTAGATGGGCGGGCATTTGAGCCAATCATTGGTCGGTTGAGCTTAGATGGGCGGGCATTTGAGCCTATCAGTGGTCGGTTGAGCTTAGTGGGCGGGCAGTTGAGTCAATCAATGGGTAGGTTGAGCTTAATGGGCGGTCAGTTGAGCCAATCAATGGTCGGTTGAGCTTAGTGGGCGGGCAGTTGAGCCAATCCAAGGTCGGTTGAGCTAAGTGGTCGTGCAGTTGATCCAATCAAAGGTCGGTTGAGCTAAGTGGGCGGGCAGTTGAGTCAATGAATGGGTCCGTTCAGATTAGTGGGGCGGGCAGTTGAGCCAATCAATGGTCGGTTGAGCTTAGTGGGCGGGCAGTTGAGCCAATCAATGGTCTGTTGAGCTTAATGGGCGGGCTGTTGAGCCAATCAATGGTCCGTGGAGATTAATGGTCGGTGAGTTGAGCGAATCAATGGTCGGTTAGAGCTTAGTGGGCGGGCAGGTTGAGCTAATCCAAGGTCGGTTCAGCTTAGTGGGCGTGCAGTTGAGCCAATCCAAGGTTGGTTGAGCTTAGTGGGCGGGCAGTTGAGCCAATCAATGGTCGGTTGAGCTTAGTGGGCGGGCAGTTGAGCCAATCAATGGTCGGTTGAGCTTAGTGGGCGGGCAGTTGAGCCAATCAATGGTCGGTTGAGCTTAGTGGGCGGGCAGTTGAGCCAGTCAATGGTCGGTTGAGCTTAGTGGGCGGGCAGGTGAGCCAATCCATGGTCGGTTGATCTTATTGGGCAGGCAGTTGAGCCAATCAATGGCCGGTTGGGCTTAGTGGGCGGGCAGTTGAGCCAATCAATTGTCGGTTGAGCTTAGTGGGCGGGCAGTTGAGCCAATCATTGGTCGGTTGAGCTTAGTGGGCCGTCAGTAGAGCCAATCAATGGTCGGTTGAGCATACAATGGTCGGTTGAGCTTAGTGGGCGGTCAGTTGAGCCAATCAATGGTCGTTTGAGCTTAGTGGGCGGTTAGTTGAGCAAATCAATGGTCGGTGGAGCTTAATGGGCGGTGAGTTGAGCAAATCAATGGTCGGTTGAGCTTAGTGGGCGGGCAGTTGAGCTAATCCAAGGTCGGTTGATCTTAGTGGGCTTGCAGTTGAGCCAATCCAAGGTAGGTTGAGCTTAGTGGGCGGGCAGTTGAGCCAATCAGTGGTCGGTTGAGCTTAGTGGGCGGGCAGTTGAGCCAATCAATGGTCGGTTGAGCTTAGTGGGCCGGCAGTTGAGCCAATCAATGGTCGGTTGAGCTTAGTGGGCGGGCAGTTGAGCCAGTCAATGGTCGGTTGAGCTTAGTGGGCGGTCAGTTCAGCCAATCAAAGTTCGGTTGAGCTTAGTGGGCCGGCAGTTGAGCCAATCAAAAGTCGGTTGGCTTAGTGGGCGGTCAGTTGAGCCAATCAATGGTCGGTTGAGCTTCGTGGACGGGCAGTTGAGCCAATCAATGGTCGGTTGAAATTAGTGGGCGGGCAGTTAAGCCAATCAATGGTCGGTTGAGCTTAGTGGGCGGTAGTTGAGTCAATCAATGGTCGGTTGAGCTTAGTGGGCGGGCTGTTGAGCCAATCAATGGTCGGTTGAGCTTAGTGGGCGGGTAGTTGAGCCAATCAATGGTCGGTTGAGCTTAATGGGCGGTCAGTTGAGCCAATCAATGGTCGGTTGAGCTTAGTGGGCGGGCAGTTGAGCCAATCAATGGTCTGTTAAGCTCAGTGGGCGGTCAGTGGAGCCAATCAATGGTCGTTTGAGCTTAGTGGGCAGGCAGTTGAGCCAATCAATTGTCTGTTCAGCTTAGTGGGCGGGCTGTTGAGCCAATCAATGGTCGGTTGAGCTTAGTGGTCGGGTAGTTGAAATAATGAATGGTCGGTTAAACTTAATGGTCGGTCAGTTGAGCCAATCAATAGTCGGTTGAGCTTAGTGGGCGGGCAGTTGAGCCAATCCAATGTTGGTTGAGCTTAGTGGGCGGGCAGTTGAGCCAATCAATGGTCGGTTGAGCTTAGTGGGCGGGCAGTTGAGCCAATCAGTGGTCGGTTGAGCTTAGTGGGCGGTCAGTTCAGCCAATCAAAGGTCGGTTGAGCTTAGTGGGCGGTCAGTTGAGCAAATCAATGGTCGGTTGAGCTTCGTGGACGGGAAGTTGAGCCAATCAATGGTCGGTTGAAATTAGTGGGCGGGCAGTTAAGCCAATTACTGGTCGGTTGAGCTTAGTGGGCGGTCAGTTGAGTCAATCAATGTTCCGTTAAGCTTAGATGGGCGGGCATTTGAGCCAATCATTGGTCGGTTGAGCTTAGATGGGCGGGCATTTGAGCCTATCAGTGGTCGGTTGAGCTTAGTGGGCGGTCAGTTCAGCCAATCAAAGGTCGGTTGAGCTTAGTGGGCGGTCAGTTGAGCCAATCAATGGTCGGTTGAGCTTCGTGGACAGGCAGTTGAGCCAATCAATGGTCGGTTGAGCTTAGTGGGCGGGCAGTTGAGCCAATCAATGGTCTGTTGAGCTCAGTGGGCGGTAAGTGGAGCCAATCAATGGTCGTTTGAGCTTAGTGGGCGAGCAGTTGAGCCAATCAATTGTCTGTTCAGCTTAGTGGGCGGGCTGTTGAGCCAATCAATGGTCGGTTGAGCTTAGTGGTCGGGTAGTTGAAATAATGAATGGTCGGTTAAACTTAATGGTCGGTCAGTTGAGCCAATCAATAGTCGGTTGAGCTTAGTGGGCGGGCAGTTGAGCCAATCCAATGTTGGTTGAGCTTAGTGGGCGGGCAGTTGAGCCAATCAATGGTCGGTTGAGCTTAGTGGGCGGGCAGTTGAGCCAATCAGTGGTCGGTTGAGCTTAGTGGGCGGTCAGTTCAGCCAATCAAAGGTCGGTTGAGCTTAGTGGGCGGTCAGTTGAGCAAATCAATGGTCGGTTGAGCTTCGTGGACGGGAAGTTGAGCCAATCAATGGTCGGTTGAAATTAGTGGGCGGGCAGTTAAGCCAATTACTGGTCGGTTGAGCTTAGTGGGCGGTCAGTTGAGTCAATCAATGTTCTGTTAAGCTTAGATGGGCGGGCATTTGAGCCAATCATTGGTCGGTTGAGCTTAGATGGGCGGGCATTTGAGCCTATCAGTGGTCGGTTGAGCTTAGTGGGCGGGCAGTTGAGTCAATCAATGGTAGGTTGAGCTTAATGGGCGGTCAGTTGAGCCAATCAATGGTCGGTTGAGCTTAGTGGGCGGGCAGTTGAGCCAATCCAAGGTCGGTTGAGCTAAGTGGTCGTGCAGTTGATCCAATCAAAGGTCGGTTGAGCTAAGTGGGCGGGCAGTTGAGTCAATGAATGGTCCGTTCAGATTAGTGGGCGGGCAGTTGAGCCAATCAATGGTCGGTTGAGCTTAGTGGGGCGGGCAGTTGAGCCAATCAATGGTCTGTTGAGCTTAATGGGCGGGCTGTTGAGCCAATCAATGGTCCGTGGAGATTAATGGTCGGTGAGTTGAGCGAATCAATGGTCGGTTGAGCTTAGTGGGCGGGCAGTTGAGCTAATCCAAGGTCGGTTCAGCTTAGTGGGCGTGCAGTTGAGCCAATCCAAGGTTGGTTGAGCTTAGTGGGCGGGCAGTTGAGCCAATCAATGGTCGGTTGAGCTTAGTGGGCGGGCAGTTGAGCCAATCAATGGTCGGTTGAGCTTAGTGGGCGGGCAGTTGAGCCAATCAATGGTCGGTTGAGCTTAGTGGGCGGGCAGTTGAGCCAGTCAATGGTCGGTTGAGCTTAGTGGGCGGGCAGGTGAGCCAATCCATGGTCGGTTGATCTTATTGGGCAGGCAGTTGAGCCAATCAATGGCCGGTTGGGCTTAGTGGGCGGGCAGTTGAGCCAATCAATTGTCGGTTGAGCTTAGTGGGCGGGCAGTTGAGCCAATCATTGGTCGGTTGAGCTTAGTGGGCCGTCAGTAGAGCCAATCAATGGTCGGTTGAGCATACAATGGTCGGTTGAGCTTAGTGGGCGGTCAGTTTGAGCCAATCAATGGTCGTTTGAGCTTAGTGGGCGGTTAGTTGAGCAAATCAATGGTCGGTGGAGCTTAATGGGCGAAGAGTTGAGCAAATCAATGGTCGGTTGAGCTTAGTGGGCGGGCAGTTGAGCTAATCCAAGGTCGGTTGATCTTAGTGGGCTTGCAGTTGAGCCAATCCAAGGTAGGTTGAGCTTAGTGGGCGGGCAGTTGAGCCAATCAGTGGTCGGTTGAGCTTAGTGGGCGGGCAGTTGAGCCAATCAATGGTCGGTTGAGCTTAGTGGGCCGGCAGTTGAGCCAATCAATGGTCGGTTGAGCTTAGTGGGCGGGCAGTTGAGCCAGTCAATGGTCGGTTGAGCTTAGTGGGCGGTCAGTTCAGCCAATCAAAGTTCGGTTGAGCTTAGTGGGCCGGCAGTTGAGCCAATCAAAAGTCGGTTGGCTTAGTGGGCGGTCAGTTGAGCCAATCAATGGTCGGTTGAGCTTCGTGGACGGGCAGTTGAGCCAATCAATGGTCGGTTGAAATTAGTGGGCGGGCAGTTAAGCCAATCAATGGTCGGTTTGAGCTTAGTGGGCGGTAGTTGAGTCAATCAATGGGTCGGTTGAGCTTAGTGGGCGGGCTGTTGAGCCAATCAATGGTCGGTTGAGCTTAGTGGGCGGGTAGTTGAGCCAATCAATGGTCGGTTGAGCTTAATGGGCGGTCAGTTGAGCCAATCAATGGTCGGTTGAGCTTAGTGGGCGGGCAGTTGAGCCAATCAATGGTCTGTTAAGCTCAGTGGGCGGTCAGTGGAGCCAATCAATGGTCGTTTGAGCTTAGTGGGGCAGGCAGTTGAGCCAATCAATTGTCTGTTCAGCTTAGTGGGCGGGCTTGTTGAGCCAATCAATGGTCGGTTGAGCTTAGTGGTCGGGTAGTTGAAATAATGAATGGTCGGTTAAACTTAATGGTCGGTCAGTTGAGCCAATCAATAGTCGGTTGAGCTTAGTGGGCGGGCAGTTGAGCCAATCCAATGTTGGTTGAGCTTAGTGGGCGGGCAGTTGAGCCAATCAATGGTCGGTTGAGCTTAGTGGGCGGGCAGTTGAGCCAATCAGTGGTCGGTTGAGCTTAGTGGGCGGGCAGTTGAGCCAATCAGTGGTCGGTTGAGCTTAGTGGGCGGTCAGTTGAGCAAATCAATGGTTGGTTGAGCTTCGTGGACGGGAAGTTGAGCCAATCAATGGTCGGTTGAAATTAGTGGGCGGGCAGTTAAGCCAATTACTGGTCGGTTGAGCTTAGTGGGCGGTCAGTTGAGTCAATCAATGTTCCGTTAAGCTTAGATGGGCGGGCATTTGAGCCAATCATTGGTCGGTTGAGCTTAGATGGGCGGGCATTTGAGCCTATCAGTGGTCGGTTGAGCTTAGTGGGCGGTCAGTTCAGCCAATCAAAGGTCGGTTGAGCTTAGTGGGCGGTCAGTTGAGCCAATCAATGGTCGGTTGAGCTTCGTGGACAGGCAGTTGAGCCAATCAATGGTCGGTTGAGCTTAGTGGGCGGGCAGTTGAGCCAATCAATGGTCTGTTGAGCTCAGTGGGCGGTAAGTGGAGCCAATCAATGGTCGTTTGAGCTTAGTGGGCGAGCAGTTGAGCCAATCAATTGTCTGTTCAGCTTAGTGGGCGGGCTGTTGAGCCAATCAATGGTCGGTTGAGCTTAGTGGTCGGGTAGTTGAAATAATGAATGGTCGGTTTAACTTAATGGTCGGTCAGTTGAGCCAATCAATAGTCGGTTGAGCTTAGTGGGCGGGCAGTTGAGCCAATCAAAGGTCGAGTGAGCTTAGTGGTCGGGCAGTTGAGCCAATCAAAGGTCGGTTGAGCTTAGTGGGCAGGCAGTTGAGCCAAACAAAGGCCGATTGAGCTTAGTCGGCGTTCAGTTGAGCTAATCCAAGGTCGGTTGAGCTTAGTGGGCGTGCGGTTGAGCCAATCCAAGGTTGGTTGAGCTTAGTGGGCGGGCAGTTGAGCCAATCAATGGTCGGTTGAGCTTAGTGGGCGGGCAGTTGAGCCAATCAATGGTCTGTTGAGCTTAGTGGACGGGCCGTTGAGCCAATCAATGGTCGGTTGAGCTTAGTGGTCGGGTAGTTGAAATAACGAATGGTCGGTTGAGCTTATTGGGCGGTCTGTTGAGCCAATAAATAGTCGGTTGAGCTTAGTGGTCGGGCAGTTGAGCCAATCAAAGGTCGGGTGAGCTTAGTGGGCGGGCAGTTGAGCCAATCAAAGGTCGGTTGAGCTTAGTGGGCGGTCAATGGAGCCAATCAGTGGTCGGTTGAGCTTAGTCGGCGGTCAGTGGAGCCAATCAATGGTCGGTTGAGATTAGTGGGCGGGCAGTTGAGCATAACAATGGTCGGTTGAGCTTCGTGGACGGGCCGTTGAGCCAATCAATGGTCGGTTGAAATTAGTGGGCGGGCAGTTAAGCCAATTACTGGTCGGTTGAGCTTAGTGGGCGGACAGTTGAGTCAATCAATGTTCCGTCAAGCTTAGATGGGCGGGCATTTGAGCCAATCATTGGTCGGTTGAGCTTAGATGGGCGGGCATTTGAGCCTATCAGTGGTCGGTTGAGCTTAGTGGGCGGGCAGTTGAGCCAATCAATGGTAGGTTGAGCTTAATGGGCGGTCAGTTGAGCCAATCAATGGTCGGTTGAGCTTAGTGGGCGGGCAGTTGAGCCAATCCAAGGTCGGTTGAGCTAAGTGGTCGTGCAGTTGATCCAATCAAAGGTCGGTTGAGCTAAGTGGGCGGGCAGTTGAGTCAATCAATGGTCCGTTCAGATTAGTGGACGGGCAGTTGAGCCAATCAATGGTCGGTTTAAATTAGTGGGCGGGCAGTTAAGCCAATCAATGGTCGGTTGAGCTTAGTGGGCGGTCAGTTGAGTCAATCAATGGTCGGTTGAGCTTAGTGGGCGGTCAGTTGAGCCAATCAATGGTCGGTTGAGCTTAGTGGGCGGGCAGTTAAGCCAATCAATGGTCTGTTGAGCTCAGTGGGTGGTCAGTGGAGCCAATCAATGGTCGTTTGAGCTTAGTGGGCGGGCAGTTGAGCCAATCACTTGTCTGTTCAGCTTAGTGGGCGGGCTGTTGAGCCAATCAAAGGTCGGTTGAGCTTAGTGGGCGGTCAATGGAGCCAATCAGTGGTCGGTTGAGCTTATTGGGCGGTCAGTGGAGCCAATCAATGGTCGTTTGAGCTTAGTTCGCGGGCAGTTGAGCCAATCAATGGTCTGTTGAGCTTAGTGGGCGGGCCGTTGAGCCAATCAATGGTCGGTTGAGCTTAGTGATCGGGTAGTTGAAATAATGAATGGTCGGTTGAGCTTATTGGTCGGTCAGTTGAGCCAATCAATACTCGGTTGAGCTTAGTGGTCGGGCAGTTGAGCCAATCAAAGGTCGGGTGAGCTTAGTGGGCGGGCAGTTGAGCCAATCAAAGGTCGGTTGAGCTTAGTGGGCAGGCAGTTGAGCCAAACAAAGGCCGGTGTAGCTTAGTGGGCGGGCAGTTGAGCCAATCAATGGTCGGTTGAGCTTAGTGGTCGGGCAGTTGAGCCAATCAAAGGTCGGGTGAGCTTAGTGGGCGGGCAGTTGAGCCAATCAAAGGTCGGTTGAGCTTAGTGGGCGGTCAATGGAGCCAATCAGTGGTCGGTTGAGCTTAGTCGGCGGTCAGTGGAGCCAATCAATGGTCGGTTGAGATTAGTGGGCGGGCAGTTGAGCATAACAATAGTCGGTTGAGCTTCGTGGACGGGCAGTTGAGCCAATCAATGGTCGGTTGAAATTAGTGGGCGGGCAGTTAAGCCAATTACTGGTCGGTTGAGCTTAGTGGGCGGACAGTTGAGTCAATCAATGTTCCGTTAAGCTTAGATGGGCGGGCATTTGAGCCAATCATTGGTCGGTTGAGCTTAGATGGGCGGGCATTTGAGCCTATCAGTGGTCGGTTGAGCTTAGTGGGCGGGCAGTTGAGCCAATCAATGGTAGGTTGAGCTTAATGGGCGGTCAGTTGAGCCAATCAATGGTCGGTTGAGCTTAGTGGGCGGGCAGTTGAGCCAATCCAAGGTCTATTGAGCTAAGTGGTCGTGCAGTTGATCCAATCAAAGGTCGGTTGAGCTAAGTGGGCGGGCAGTTGAGTCAATCAATGGTCCGTTCAGATTAGTGGACGGGCAGTTGAGCCAATCAATGGTCGGTTTAAATTAGTGGGCGGGCAGTTAAGCCAATCAATGGTCGGTTGAGCTTAGTGGGCGGTCAGTTGAGTCAATCAATGGTCGGTTGAGCTTAGTGGGCGGTCAGTTGAGCTAATCAATGGTCGGTTGAGCTTAGTGGGCGGGCAGTTGAGCCAATCAATGGTCTGTTGAGCTCAGTGGGTGGTCAGTGGAGCCAATCAATGGTCGTTTGAGCTTAGTGGGCGGGCAGTTGAGCCAATCAATTGTCTGTTCAGCTTAGTGGGCGGGCTGTTGAGCCAATCAAAGGTCGGTTGAGCTTAGTGGGCGGTCAATGGAGCCAATCAGTGGTCGGTTGAGCTTAGTGGGCGGTCAGTGGGGCCAATCAATGGTCGTTTGAGCTTAGTGGGCGGGCAGTTGAGCCAATCAATGGTCTGTTGAGCTTAGTGGGCGGGCCGTTGAGCCAATCAATGGTCGGTTGAGCTTAGTGATCGGGTAGTTGAAATAATGAATGGTCGGTTGAGCTTATTGGTCGGTCAGTTGAGCCAATCAATACTCGGTTGAGCTTAGTGGTCGGGCAGTTGAGCCAATCAAAGGTCGGGTGAGCTTAGTGGGCGGGCAGTTGAGCCAATCAAAGGTCGGTTGAGCTTAGTGGGCACGCAGTTGAGCCAAACAAAGGCCGGTGTAGCTTAGTGGGCGGGCAGTTGAGCCAATCAATGGTCGGTTGAGCTTAGTGGGCGGGCAGTTGAGCCAATCCAAGGTCGGTTGAGCTTAGTGGTCGGGTAGATAAAATAATGTATGGTCGGTTGAGCTTATTTGGCGGTCAGTTGAGCCAATCAATACTCGGTTGAGCTTAGTGGTCGGGGCAGTTGAGCCAATCAAAGGTCGGGTGAGCTTAGTGGGCGGGCAGTTGAGCCAATCAAAGGTCGGTTGAGCTTAGTGGGCGGGCAGTTGAGCCAAACAAAGGCCGGTGTAGCTTAGTGGTCGGGCAGTTGAGCCAATCAAAGGTCGGTTGAGCTTAGTGGGCGGTCAATGGAGCCAATCAATGGTCGGTTGAGCTTAGTGGGCGGGCAGTTTAGCATAACAATGGTCGGTTGAGCTTAGTGGGCGGTCAGTTGAGCAAATCAATGGTCGGTTGAGCTTAGTGGGCGGTCAGTTGTGCCAATCAATGGTCGGTTGAGCTTAGTGGGCGGTCAGTTCAGCCAATCAAAGGTCGGTTGAGCTTAGTGGGCGGGCAGTTGAGCCAATCAAAAGTCGGTTGGCTTAGTGGGCGGTCAGTTGAGCCAATCAATATTCGGTTGAGCTTCGTGGACGGGGAGTTGAGCCAATCAATGGTCGGTTGAAATTAGTGGGCGGGCAGTTAAGCCAATCAATGGTCGGTTGAGCTTAGTGGGCGGTCAGTTGAGTCAATCAATGGTCGGTTGAGCTTAGTGGGCGGGCTGTTGAGCCAATCAATGGTCGGTTGAGCTTAGTGGGCAGGCAGTTGAGCCAAACAAAGGCCGGTTGAGCTTAGTGGGCGTTTAGTTGAGCTAATCAATGGTCGGTTGAGCTTAGTGGGCGTGCAGTTGAGCCAATCCAAGGTTGGTTGAGCTTAGTGGGCGGGCAGTTGAGCCACTCAATGGTCGGTTGAGCTTAGTGGGCGGGCAGTTGAGCCAATTAATGGTCTGTTGAGCTTAGTGGGCGGGCTGTTGAGCCAATCAATGGTCGGTTGAGCTTAGTGGTCAGGCAGTTGAGCCAAACAAAGGCCGGTTGAGCTTAGTGGGCGTTCAGTTGAGCTAATCCAAGGTCGGTTGAGCTTAGTGGGCGTGCAGTTGAGCCAATCCAAGGTTGGTTGTAGCTTAGTGGGCGGGCAGTTGAGCCACTCAATGGTCGGTTGAGCTTAGTGGGCGGGCAGTTGAGCCAATTAATGGTCGGTTGAGCTTAGTGGGCGGTCAGTTGTGCCAATCAGTGGTCGGTTGAGCTTAGTGGGCGGTCAGTTCAGCCAATCAAAGGTCAGTTGAGCTTAGTGGGCGGTCAGTTGAGGAAATCAATGGTCGGTTGAGCTTCGTGGACGGGCAGTTGAGCCAATCAATGGTCGGTTGAAATTAGTGGGCGGGCAGTTAAGCCAATTACTGGTCGGTTGAGCTTAGTGGGCGGTCAGTTGAGTCAATCAATGTTCCGTTAAGCTTAGATGGGCGGGCATTTGAGCCAATCATTGGTCGGTTGAGCTTAGATGGGCGGGCATTTGAGCCTATCAGTGGTCGGTTGAGCTTAGTGGGTGGGCAGTTGAGCCAATCCAAGGTCGGTTGAGCTAAGTGGTCGTTGCAGTTGATCCAATCAAAGGTCGGTTGAGCTAAGTGGACGGGCAGTTGAGTCAATCAATGGTCCGTTCAGATTAGTGGACGGGCAGTTGAGCCAATCAATGGTCGGTTTAAATTAGTGGGCGGGCAGTTAAGCCAATCAATGGTCGGTTGAGCTTAGTGGGCGGTCAGTTGAGTCAATCAATGGTCGGTTGAGCTTAGTGGGCGGTCAGTTGAGCCATTCAATGGTCGGTTGAGCTTAGTGGGCGGGCAGTTGAGCCAATCAATTGTCTGTTCAGCTTAGTGGGCGGGCTGTTGAGCCAATCAAAGGTCGGTTGAGCTTAGTGGGCGGTCAATGGAGCCAATCAGTGGTCGGTTGAGCTTAGTGGGCGGTCAGTGGAGCCAATCAATGGTCGGTTGAGATTAGTGGGCGGGCAGTTGAGCATAACAATGGTCGGTTGAGCTTCGTGGACGGGCAGTTGAGCCAATCAATGGTCGGTTGAAATTAGTGGGCGGTCAGTTCAGCCAATTACTGGTCGGTTGAGCTTAGTGGGCGGTCAGTTGAGTCAATCAATGGTCGGTTGAGCTTAGTGGGCGGGCAGTTGAGCCAATCAATGGTCGGTTGAGCGTAGTGGGCGGTCAGTGGAGCCAATCAATGGTCGGTTGAGCTTAGTGGTCGGGTAGTTAAAATAATGAATGGTCGGTTGAGCTTATTTGGCGGTCAGTTGAGCCAATCAATACTCGGTTGAGCTTAGTGGTCGGGCAGTTGAGCCAATCAAAGGTCGGGTGAGCTTAGTGGGCGGGCAGTTGAGCCAATCAAAGGTCGGGTGAGCTTAGTGGGCAGGCAGTTAAACCAAACAAAGGCCGGTGTAGCTTAGTGGGCGGGCAGTTGAGCCATTCAAAGGTCGGTTGAGCTTAGTGGTTGGTCAATGGAGCCAATCAATGGTCGGTTGAGCTTAGTGGGCGGGCAGTTTAGCATAACAATGGTCGGTTGAGCTTAGTGGGCGGTCAGTTGAGCAAATCAATGGTCGGTTGAGCTTAGTGGGCGGTCAGTTGTGCCAATCAATGGTCGGTTGAGCTTAGTGGGCGGTCAGTTCAGCCAATCAAAGGTCGGTTGAGCTTAGTGGGCGGGCAGTTGAGCCAATCAAAAGTCGGTTGGCTTAGTGGGCGGTCAGTTGAGCCAATCAATGGTCGGTTGATCTTCGTGGACGGGGAGTTGAGCCAATCAATGGTCGGTTGAAATTAGTGGGCGGGCAGTTAAGCCAATCAATGGTCGGTTGAGCTTAGTGGGCGGTCAGTTGAGTCAATCAATGGTCGGTTGAGCTTAGTGGGCGGGCTGTTGAGCCAATCAATGGTCGGTTGAGCTTAGTGGGCAGGCAGTTGAGCCAAACAAAGGCCGGTTGAGCTTAGTGGGCGTTCAGTTGAGCTAATCCAAGGTCGGTTGAGCTTAGTGGGCGTGCAGTTGAGCCAATCCAAGGTTGGTTGAGCTTAGTGGGCGGGCAGTTGAGCCACTCAATGGTCGGTTGAGCTTAGTGGGCGGGCAGTTGAGCCAATTAATGGTCGGTTGAGCTTAGTGGGCGGGCAGTTGAGCCAATCAATGGTCGGTTGAGCTTAGTGGGCGGTCAGTTGTGCCAATCAGTGGTCGGTTGAGCTTAGTGGGCGGTCAGTTCAGCCAATCAAAGGTCAGTTGAGCTTAGTGGGCGGTCAGTTGAGCCAATCAATGGTCGGTTGAGCTTCGTGGACGGGCAGTTGATCCAATCAATGGTCGGTTGAAATTAGTGGGCGGGCAGTTAAGCCAATTACTGGTCGGTTGAGCTTAGTGGGCGGTCAGTTGAGTCAATCAATGTTCCGTTAAGCTTAGATGGGCGGGCATTTGAGCCAATCATTGGTCGGTTGAGCTTAGATGGGCGGGCATTTGAGCCTATCAGTGGTCGGTTGAGCTTAGTGGGCGGGCAGTTGAGCCAATCAATGGTAGGTTGAGCTTAATGGGCGGTCAGTTGAGCCAATCAATGGTCGGTTGAGCTTAGTGGGCGGGCAGTTGAGCCAATCCAAGGTCGGTTGAGCTAAGTGGTCGTGCAGTTGATCCAATCAAAGGTCGGTTGAGCTAAGTGGGCGGGCAGTTGAGTCAATCAATGGTCCGTTCAGATTAGTGGACGGGCAGTTGAGCCAATCAATGGTCGGTTTAAATTAGTGGGCGGGCAGTTAAGCCAATCAATGGTCGGTTGAGCTTAGTGGGCGGTCAGTTGAGTCAATCAATGGTCGGTTGAGCTTAGTGGGCGGTCAGTTGAGCCAATCAATGGTCGGTTGAGCTTAGTGGGCGGGCAGTTGAGCCAATCAATGGTCTGTTGAGCTCAGTGGGTGGTCAGTGGAGCCAATCAATGGTCGTTTGAGCTTAGTGGGCGGGCAGTTGAGCCAATCAATTGTCTGTTCAGCTTAGTGGGCGGGCTGTTGAGCCAATCAAAGGTCGGTTGAGCTTAGTGGGCGGTCAATGGAGCCAATCAGTGGTCGGTTGAGCTTAGTGGGCGGTCAGTGGAGCCAATCAATGGTCGTTTGAGCTTAGTGGGCGGGCAGTTGAGCCTATCAATGGTCTGTTGAGCTTAGTGGGCGGGCCGTTGAGCCAATCAATGGTCGGTTGAGCTTAGTGGTCGGGTAGTTGAAATAATGAATGGTCGGTTGAGCTTATTGGTCGGTCAGTTGAGCCAATCAATACTCGGTTGAGCTTAGTGGTCGGGCAGTTGAGCCAATCAATGGTCGGGTGAGCTTAGTGGGCGGGCAGTTGAGCCAATCAAAGGTCGGTTGAGCTTAGTGGGCAGGCAGTTGAGCCAAACAAAGGCCGGTGTAGCTTAGTGGGCGGGCAGTTGAGCCAATCAATGGTCGGTTGAGCTTAGTGGGCGGGCAGTTGAGCCAATCCAAGGTCGGTTGAGCTAAGTGGTCGTGCAGTTGATCCAATCAAAGGTCGGTTGAGCTAAGTGGGCGGGCAGTTGAGTCAATCAATGGTCCGTTCAGATTAGTGGACGGGCAGTTGAGCCAATCAATGGTCGGTTGAAATTAGTGGGCGGGCAGTTAAGCCAATCAATGGTCGGTTGAGCTTAGTGGGCGGTCAGTTGAGCCAATCAATGGTCGGTTGAGCTTCGTGGACGGGCAGTTGAGCCAATCAATGGTCGGTTGAAATTAGTGGGCGGGCAGTTAATCCAATCAATGGTCGGTTGAGCTTAATGGGCGGTCAGTTGAGCCAATCAATGGTCGGTTGAGCTTAGTGGGCGGGCAGTTGAGCCAATCAATGGTCTGTTGAGCTCAGTGGGCGGTAAGTGGAGCCAATCAATGGTCGTTTGAGCTTAGTGGGTGAGCAGTTGAGCCAATCAATTGTCTGTTCAGCTTAGTGGGCGGGCTGTTGAGCCAATCAATGGTCGGTTGAGCTTAGTGTTCGGGTAGTTGAAATAATGAATGGTTGGTTTAACTTAATGGTCGGTCAGTTGAGCCAATCAATAGTCGGTTGAGCTTAGTGGGCGGGCAGTTGAGCCAATCAAAGGTCGGGTGAGCTTAGTGGACGGGCAGTTGAGCCAATCAAAGGTCGGTTGAGCTTAGTGGGCAGGCAGTTCAGCCAAACAAAGGCCGGTTGAGCTTAGTCGGCGTTCAGTTGAGCTAATCCAAGGTCGGTTGAGCTTAGTGGGCGTGCGGTTGAGCCAATCCAAGGTTGGTTGAGCTTAGTGGGCGGGCAGTTGAGCCAATCAATGGTCGGTTGAGCTTAGTGGGCGGGCAGTTGAGCCAATCAATGGTCTGTTGAGCTTAGTGGACGGGCCGTTGAGCCAATCAATGGTCGGTTGAGCTTAGTGGTCGGGTAGTTGAAATAACGAATGGTCGGTTGAGCTTATTGGGCGGTCTGTTGAGCCAATAAATAGTCGGTTGAGCTTAGTGGTCGGGCAGTTGAGCCAATCAAAGATCGGGTGAGCTTAGTGGGCGGGCAGTTGAGCCAATCAAAGGTCGGTTGAGCTTAGTGGGCAGGCAGTTGAGCCAATCAAAGGTCGGTTGAGCTTTGTGGGCGGTCAATGGAGCCAATCAATGGTCGGTTGAGCTTAGTGGGCGGGCAGTTTAGCATAACAATGGTCGGTTGAGCTTAGTGGGTGGTCAGTTGAGCAAATCAATAGTCGGTTGAGCTTAGCGGGCGGTCAGTTGTGCCAATCAATGGTCGGTTGAGCTTAGTGGGCGGTCAGTTCAGCCAATCAAAGGTCGGTTGAGCTTAGTGGGCGGGCAGTTGAGCCAATCAAAAGTCGGTTGGCTTAGTGGGCGGTCAGTTGAGCCAATCAATGGTCGGTTGAGCTTCGTGGACGGGGAGTTGAGCCAATCAATGGTCGGTTGAAATTAGTGGGCGGGCAGTTAAGCCAATCAATGGTCGGTTGAGCTTAGTGGGCGGTCAGTTGAGTCAATCAATGGTCAGTTGAGCTTAGTGGGCGGGCTGTTGAGCCAATCAATGGTCGGTTGCACTTAGTGGGCGGGTAGTTGAGCCAATCAATGGTCGGTTGAGCTTAATGGGCGGTCAGTTGAGCCAATCAATGGTCGGTTGAGCTTAGTGGGCGGGCAGTTGAGCCAATCAATGGTCTGTTGAGCTCAGTGGGCGGTCAGTGGAGCCAATCAATGGTCGTTTGAGCTTAGTGGGCGGGCAGTTGAGCCAATCAATTGTCTGTTCAGCTTAGTGGGCGGGCTGTTGAGCCAATCAATGGTCGGTTGACCTTAGTGGTCGGGTAGTTGAAATAATGAATGGTCGGTTAAACTTAATGGTCGGTCAGTTGAGCCAATCAATAGTCGGTTGAGCTTAGTGGGCGGGCAGTTGAGCCAATCAAAGGTCGGGTGAGCTTAGTGGGCGGGCAGTTGGGCCAATCAAAGGTCGGTTGAGCTTAGTGGACAGGCAGTTGAGCCAAACAAAGGCCGGTTGAGCTTAGTGGGCGTTCAGTTGAGCTAATCCAAGGTCGGTTGAGCTTAGTGGGCGTGCAGTTGAGCCAATCCAAGGTTGGTTGAGCTTAGTGGGCGGGCAGTTGAGCCAATCAATGGTCGGTTGAGCTTAGTGGGCGGGCAGTTGAGCCAATTAATGGTCGGTTGAGCTTAGTGGGCGGGCAGTTGAGCCAATCAATGGTCGGTTGAGCTTAGTGGGCGGTCAGTTCAGCCAATCAAAGGTCGGTTGAGCTTAGTGGGCGGTCAGTTGAGCCAATCAATGGTCGGTTGATCTTCGTGGACGGGCAGTTGAGCCAATCAATGGTCGGTTGAAATTAGTGGGCGGGCAGTTAAGCCAATTACTGGTCGGTTGAGCTTAGTGGGCGGTCAGTTGAGTCAATCAATGTTCTGTTAAGCTTAGATGGGCGGGCATTTGAGCCAATCATTGGTCGGTTGAGCTTAGATGGGCGGGCATTTGAGCCTATCAGTGGTCGGTTGAGCTTAGTGGGCGGGCAGTTGAGTCAATCAATGGTAGGTTGAGCTTAATGGGCGGTCAGTTGAGCCAATCAATGGTCGGTTGAGCTTAGTGGGCGGGCAGTTGAGCCAATCCAAGGTCGGTTGAGCTAAGTGGTCGTGCAGTTGATCCAATCAAAGGTCGGTTGAGCTAAGTGGGCGGGCAGTTGAGTCAATGAATGGTCCGTTCAGATTAGTGGGCGGGCAGTTGAGCCAATCAATGGTCGGTTGAGCTTAGTGGGCGGGCAGTTGATCCAATCAATGGTCTGTTGAGCTTAATGGGCGGGCTGTTGAGCCAATCAATGGTCGGTGGAGATTAATGGTCGGTGAGTTGAGCGAATCAATGGTCGGTTGAGCTTAGTGGGCGGGCAGTTGAGCTAATCCAAGGTCGGTTGAGCTTAGTGGGCGTGCAGTTGAGCCAATCCAAGGTTGGTTGAGCTTAGTGGGCGGGCAGTTGAGCCAATCAATGGTCGGTTGAGCTTAGTGGGCGGGCAGTTGAGCCAATCAATGGTCGGTTGAGCTTAGTGGGCGGGCAGTTGAGCCAATCAATGCTCGGTTGAGCTTAGTGGGCGGGCAGTTGAGCCAGTCAATGGTCGGTTGAGCTTAGTGGGCGGGCAGGTGAGCCAATCCATGGTCGGTTGATCTTATTGGGCAGGCAGTTGAGCCAATCAATGGCCGGTTGGGCTTAGTGGGCGGGCAGTTGAGCCAATCAATGGTCGGTTGAGCTTAGTGGGCGGGCAGTTGAGCCAATCAATGGTCGGTTGAGCTTAGTGGGCGGTCAGTAGAGCCAATCAATGGTCGGTTGAGCATACAATGGTCGGTTGAGCTTAGTGGGCGGTCAGTTGAGCCAATCAATGGTCGTTTGAGCTTAGTGGGCGGTTAGTTGAGCCAATCAATGGTCGGTTGAGCTTAGTGGGCGGGCAGTTGAGCCAATCAATGGGCTTGCAGTCGGTTGAGCTTAGTGGGCCGGCAGTTGAGCCAATCAATGGTCGGTTGAGCTTAGTGGGCGGGCAGTTGAGCCAGTCAATGGTCGGTTGAGCTTAGTGGGCGGTCAGTTCAGCCAATCAAAGTTCGGTTGAGCTTAGTGGGCCGGCAGTTGAGCCAATCAAAAGTCGGTTGGCTTAGTGGGCGGTCAGTTGAGCCAATCAATGGTCGGTTGAGCTTCGTGGACGGGCAGTTGAGCCAATCAATGGTCGGTTGAAATTAGTGGGCGGGCAGTTAAGCCAATCAATGGTCGGTTGAGCTTAGTGGGCGGTAGTTGAGTCAATCAATGGTCGGTTGAGCTTAGTGGGCGGGCTGTTGAGCCAATCAATGGTCGGTTGAGCTTAGTGGGCGGGTAGTTGAGCCAATCAATGGTCGGTTGAGCTTAATGGGCGGTCAGTTGAGCCAATCAATGGTCGGTTGAGCTTAGTGGGCGGGCAGTTGAGCCAATCAATGGTCTGTTAAGCTCAGTGGGCGGTCAGTGGAGCCAATCAATGGTCGTTTGAGCTTAGTGGGCAGGCAGTTGAGCCAATCAATTGTCTGTTCAGCTTAGTGGGCGGGCTGTTGAGCCAATCAATGGTCGGTTGAGCTTAGTGGTCGGGTAGTTGAAATAATGAATGGTCGGTTAAACTTAATGGTCGGTCAGTTGAGCCAATCAATAGTCGGTTGAGCTTAGTGGGCGGGCAGTTGAGCCAATCCAATGTTGGTTGAGCTTAGTGGGCGGGGAGTTGAGCCAATCAATGGTCGGTTGAGCTTAGTGGGCGGGCAGTTGAGCCAATCAGTGGTCGGTTGAGCTTAGTGGGCGGTCAGTTCAGCCAATCAAAGGTCGGTTGAGCTTAGTGGGCGGTCAGTTGAGCAAATCAATGGTCGGTTGAGCTTCGTGGACGGGAAGTTGAGCCAATCAATGGTCGGTTGAAATTAGTGGGCGGGCAGTTGAGTCAATCAATGTTCCGTTAAGCTTAGATGGGCGGGCATTTGAGCCAATCATTGGTCGGTTGAGCTTAGATGGGCGGGCATTTGAGCCTATCAGTGGTCGGTTGAGCTTAGTGGGCGGTCAGTTCAGCCAATCAAAGGTCGGTTGAGCTTAGTGGGCGGTCAGTTGAGCCAATCAATGGTCGGTTGAGCTTCGTGGACGGGCAGTTGAGCCAATCAATGGTCGGTTGAAATTAGTGGGCGGGCAGTTAATCCAATCAATGGTCGGTTGAGCTTAATGGGCGTTCAGTTGAGCCAATCAATGGTCGGTTGAGCTTAGTGGGCGGGCAGTTGAGCCAATCAATGGTCTGTTGAGCTCAGTGGGCGGTAAGTGGAGCCAATCAATGGTCGTTTGAGCTTAGTGGGCGAGCAGTTGAGCCAATCAATTGTCTGTTCAGCTTAGTGGGCGGGCTGTTGAGCCAATCAATGGTCGGTTGAGCTTAGTGGTCGGGTAGTTGAAATAATGAATGGTCGGTTTAACTTAATGGTCGGTCAGTTGAGCCAATCAATAGTCGGTTGAGCTTAGTGGGCGGGCAGTTGAGCCAATCAAAGGTCGGGTGAGCTTAGTGGTCGGGCAGTTGAGCCAATCAAAGGTCGGTTGAGCTTAGTGGGCAGGCAGTTGAGCCAAACAAAGGCCGGTTGAGCTTAGTCGGCGTTCAGTTGAGCTAATCCAAGGTCGGTTGAGCTTAGTGGGCGTGCGGTTGAGCCAATCCAAGGTTGGTTGAGCTTAGTGGGCGGGCAGTTGAGCCAATCAATGGTCGGTTGAGCTTAGTGGGCGGGCAGTTGAGCCAATCAATGGTCTGTTGAGCTTAGTGGACGGGCCGTTGTGCCAATCAATGGTCGGTTGAGCTTAGTGGTCGGGTAGTTGAAATAACGAATGGTCGGTTGAGCTTATTGGGCGGTCTGTTGAGCCAATAAATAGTCGGTTGAGCTTAGTGGTCGGGCAGTTGAGCCAATCAAAGGTCGGGTGAGCTTAGTGGGCGGGCAGTTGAGCCAATCAAAGGTCGGTTGAGCTTAGTGGGCGGTCAATGGAGCCAATCAGTGGTCGGTTGAGCTTAGTCGGCGGTCAGTGGAGCCAATCAATGGTCGGTTGAGATTAGTGGGCGGGCAGTTGAGCATAACAATGGTCGGTTGAGCTTCGTGGACGGGCAGTTGAGCCAATCAATGGTCGGTTGAAATTAGTGGGCGGGCAGTTAAGCCAATTACTGGTCGGTTGAGCTTAGTGGGCGGTCAGTTGAGTCAATCAATGTTCCGTTAAGCTTAGATGGGCGGGCATTTGAGCCAATCATTGGTCGGTTGAGCTTAGATGGGCGGGCATTTGAGCCTATCAGTGGTCGGTTGAGCTTAGTGGGCGGGCAGTTGAGCCAATCAATGGTAGGTTGAGCTTAATGGGCGGTCAGTTGAGCCAATCAATGGTCGGTTGAGCTTAGTGGGCGGGCAGTTGAGCCAATCCAAGGTCGGTTGAGCTAAGTGGTCGTGCAGTTGATCCAATCAAAGGTCGGTTGAGCTAAGTGGGCGGACAGTTGAGTCAGTCAATGGTCGGTTGAGCTTAGTGGGCGGTCAGTTGAGCCAATCAATGGTCGGTTGAGCTTAGTGGGCGGGCAGTTGAGCCAATCAATGGTCTGTTGAGCTCAGTGGGTGGTCAGTGGAGCCAATCAATGGTCGTTTGAGCTTAGTGGGCGGGCAGTTGAGCCAATCAATTGTCTGTTCAGCTTAGTGGGCGGGCTGTTGAGCCAATCAAAGGTCGGTTGAGCTTAGTGGGCGGTCAATGGAGCCAATCAGTGGTCGGTTGAGCTTAGTGGGCGGTCAGTGGAGCCAATCAATGGTCGTTTGAGCTTAGTGGGCGGGCAGTTGAGCCAATCAATGGTCTGTTGAGCTTAGTGGGCGGGCCGTTGAGCCAATCAATGGTCGGTTGAGCTTAGTGATCGGGTAGTTGAAATAATGAATGGTCGGTTGAGCTTATTGGTCGGTCAGTTGAGCCAATCAATACTCGGTTGAGCTTAGTGGTCGGGCAGTTGAGCCAATCAAAAGTCGGATGAGCTTAGTGGGCGGGCAGTTGAGCCAATCAAACGTCGGTTGAGCTTAGTGGGCAGGCAGTTGAGCCAAACAAAGGCCGGTGTAGCTTAGTGGGCGGGCAGTTGAGCCAATCAATGGTCGGTTGAGCTTAGTGGGCGGGCAGTTGAGCCAATCCAAGGTCGGTTGAGCTTAGTGGTCGGGTAGATAAAATAATGTATGGTCGGTTGAGCTTATTTGGCGGTCAGTTGAGCCAATCAATACTCGGTTGAGCTTAGTGGTCGGGCAGTTGAGCCAATCAAAGGTCGGGTGAGCTTAGTGGGCGGGCAGTTGAGCCAATCAAAGGTCGGTTGAGCTTAGTGGGCGGGCAGTTGAGCCAAACAAAGGCCGGTGTAGCTTAGTGGTCGGGCAGTTGAGCCAATCAAAGGTCGGTTGAGCTTAGTGGGCGGTCAATGGAGCCAATCAATGGTCGGTTGAGCTTAGTGGGCGGGCAGTTTAGCATAACAATGGTCGGTTGAGCTTAGTGGGCGGTCAGTTGAGCAAATCAATGGTCGGTTGAGCTTAGTGGGCGGTCAGTTGTGCCAATCAATGGTCGGTTGAGCTTAGTGGGCGGTCAGTTCAGCCAATCAAAGGTCGGTTGAGCTTAGTGGGCGGGCAGTTGAGCCAATCAAAAGTCGGTTGGCTTAGTGGGCGGTCAGTTGAGCCAATCAATATTCGGTTGAGCTTCGTGGACGGGGAGTTGAGCCAATCAATGGTCGGTTGAAATTAGTGGGCGGGCAGTTAAGCCAATCAATGGTCGGTTGAGCTTAGTGGGCGGTCAGTTGAGTCAATCAATGGTCGGTTGAGCTTAGTGGGCGGGCTGTTGAGCCAATCAATGGTCGGTTGAGCTTAGTGGGCAGGCAGTTGAGCCAAACAAAGGCCGGTTGAGCTTAGTGGGCGTTCAGTTGAGCTAATCCAAGGTCGGTTGAGCTTAGTGGTCGTGCAGTTGAGCCAATCCAAGGTTGGTTGAGCTTAGTGGGCGGGCAGTTGAGCCACTCAATGGTCGGTTGAGCTTAGTGGGCGGGCAGTTGAGCCAATTAATGGTCGGTTGAGCTTAGTGGTCGGGCAGTTGAGCCAATCAAAGGTCGGTTGAGCTTAGTGGGCGGGCAGTTGAGCCAAACAAAGGCCGGTGTAGCTTAGTGGGCGGGCAGTTGAGCCAATCAAAGGTCGGTTGAGCTTAGTGGGCGGTCAATGGAGGCAATCAATGGTCGGTTGAGCTTAGTGGGCGGGCAGTTTAGCATAACAATGGTCGGTTGAGCTTAATGGGCGGTCAGTTGAGCAAATCAATGGTCGGTTGAGCTTAGTGGGCGGTCAGTTGTGCCAATCAATGGTCGGTTGAGCTTAGTGGGCGGTCAGTTCAGCCAATCAAAGGTCGGTTGAGCTTAGTGGGCGGGCAGTTGAGCCAATCAATTGTCGGTTGGGTTAGTGGGCGGTCAGTTGAGACAATCAATATTCGGTTGAGCTTCGTGGACGGGGAGTTGAGCCAATCAATGGTCGGTTGAAATTAGTGGGCGGGCAGTTAAGCCAATCAATGGTCGGTTGAGCTTAGTGGGCGGTCAGTTGAGTCAATCAATGGTCGGTTGAGCTTAGTGGGCGGGCTGTTGAGCCAATCAATGGTCGGTGGAGTTTAGTGGGCAGGCAGTTGAGCCAAACAAAGGCCGGTTGAGCTTAGTGGGCGTTCAGTTGAGCTAATCCAAGGTCGGTTGAGCTTAGTGGGCGTGCAGTTGAGCCAATCCAAGGTTGGTTGAGCTTAGTGGGCGGGCAGTTGAGCCACTCAATGGTCGGTTGAGCTTAGTGGGCGGGCAGTTGAGCCAATTAATGGTCGGTTGAGCTTAGTGGGCGGGCTGTTGAGCCAATCAATGGTCGGTTGAGCTTAATGGGCAGGCAGTTGAGCCAAACAAAGGCCGGTTGAGCTTAGTGGGCGTTCAGTTGAGCTAATCCAAGGTCGGTTGATCTTAGTGGGCGTGCAGTTGAGCCAATCCAAGGTTGGTTGAGCTTAGTGGGCGGGCAGTTGAGCCACTCAATGGTCGGTTGAGCTTAGTGGGCGGGCAGTTGAGCTAATTAATGGTCGGTTGAGCTTAGTGGGCGGTCAGTTGTGCCAATCAGTGGTCGGTTGAGCTTAGTGGGCGGTCAGTTCAGCCAATCAAAGGTCAGTTGAGCTTAGTGGGCGGTCAGTTGAGCCAATCAATGGTCGGTTGAGCTTCGTGGACGGGCAGTTGAGCCAATCAATGGTCGTTTGAAATTAGTGGGCGGGCAGTTAAGCCAATTACTGGTCGGTTGAGCTTAGTGGGCGGTCAGTTGAGTCAATCAATGTTCCGTTAAGCTTAGATGGGCGGGCATTTGAGCCAATCATTGGTCGGTTGAGCTTAGATGGGCGGGCATTTGAGCCTATCAGTGGTCGGTTGAGCTTAGTGGGTGGGCAGTTGAGCCAATCCAAGGTCGGTTGAGCTAAGTGGTCGTGCAGTTAAACCAATCAAAGGTCGGTTGAGCTAAGTGGGCGGGCAGTTGAGTCAATCAATGGTCCGTTCAGATTAGTGGACGGGCAGTTGAGCCAATCAATGGTCGGTTTAAATTAGTGGGCGGGCAGTTAAGCCAATCAATGGTCGGTTGAGCTTAGTGGGCGGTCAGTTGAGTCAATCAATGGTCGGTTGAGCTTAGTGGGCGGTCAGTTGAGCCATTCAATGGTCGGTTGAGCTTAGTGGGCGGGCAGTTGAGCCAATCAATGGTCTGTTGAGCTCAGTGGGTGGTCAGTGGAGCCAATCAATGGTCGTTTGAGCTTAGTGGGCGGGCAGTTGAGCCAATCAATTGTCTGTTCAGCTTAGTGGGCGGGCTGTTGAGCCAATCAAAGGTCGGTTGAGCTTAGTGGGCGGTCAATGGAGCCAATCAGTGGTCGGTTGAGCTTAGTGGGCGGTCAGTGGAGCCAATCAATGGTCGGTTGAGATTATTGGGCGGGCAGTTGAGCATAACAATGGTCGGTTGAGCTTCGTGGACGGGCAGTTGAGCCAATCAATGGTCGGTTGAAATTAGTGGGCGGTCAGTTCAGCCAATTACTGGTCGGTTGAGCTTAGTGGGCGGTCAGTTGAGTCAATCAATGGTCGGTTGAGCTTAGTGGGCGGGCAGTTGAGCCAATCAATGGTCGGTTGAGCGTAGTGGGCGGTCAGTGGAGCCAATCAATGGTCGTTTGAGCTTAGTGGGCGGGCAGTTGAGCCAATCAATGGTCTGTTGAGCTCAGTGGGCGGGCCGTTGAGCCAATCAATGGTCGGTTGAGCTTAGTGGTCGGGTAGTTAAAATAATGAATGGTCGGTTGAGCTTATTTGGCGGTCAGTTGAGCCAATCAATACTCGGTTGAGCTTAGTGGTCGGGCAGTTGAGCCAATCAAAAGTCGGGTGAGCTTAGTGGGCGGGCAGTTGAGCCAATCAAAGGTCGGGTGAGCTTAGTGGGCAGGCAGTTAAACCAAACAAAGGCCGGTGTAGCTTAGTGGGCGGGCAGTTGAGCCATTCAAAGGTCGGTTGAGCTTAGTGGGCGGTCAATGGAGCCAATCAATGGTCGGTTGAGCTTAGTGGGCGGGCAGTTTAGCATAACAATGGTCGGTTGAGCTTAGTGGGCGGTCAGTTGAGCAAATCAATGGTCGGTTGAGCTTAGTGGGCGGTCAGTTGTGCCAATCAATGGTCGGTTGAGCTTAGTGGGCGGTCAGTTCAGCCAATCAAAGGTCGGTTGAGCTTAGTGGGCGGGCAGTTGAGCCAATCAAAAGTCGGTTGGCTTAGTGGGCGGTCAGTTGAGCCAATCAATGGTCGGTTGAGCTTCGTGGACGGGGAGTTGAGCCAATCAATGGTCGGTTGAAATTAGTGGGCGGGCAGTTAAGCCAATCAATGGTCGGTTGAGCTTAGTGGGCGGGCAGTTGAGCCAATCCAAGGTCGGTTGAGCTTAGTGGTCGGGTAGATAAAATAATGTATGGTCGGTTGAGCTTATTTGGCGGTCAGTTGAGCCAATCAATACTCGGTTGAGCTTAGTGGTCGGGCAGTTGAGCCAATCAAAGGTCGGGTGAGCTTAGTGGGCGGGCAGTTGAGCCAATCAAAGGTCGGTTGAGCTTAGTGGGCGGGCAGTTGAGCCAAACAAAGGCCGGTGTAGCTTAGTGGTCGGGCAGTTGAGCCAATCAAAGGTCGGTTGAGCTTAGTGGGCGGTCAATGGAGCCAATCAATCGTCGGTTGAGCTTAGTGGGCGGGCAGTTTAGCATAACAATGGTCGGTTGAGCTTAGTGGGCGGTCAGTTGAGCAAATCAATGGTCGGTTGAGCTTAGTGGGCGGTCAGTTGTGCCAATCAATGGTCGGTTGAGCTTAGTGGGCGGTCAGTTCAGCCAATCAAAGGTCGGTTGAGCTTAGTGGGCGGGCAGTTGAGCCAATCAAAAGTCGGTTGGCTTAGTGGGCGGTCAGTTGAGCCAATCAATATTCGGTTGAGCTTCGTGGACGGGGAGTTGAGCCAATCAATGGTCGGTTGAAATTAGTGGGCGGGCAGTTAAGCCAATCAATGGTCGGTTGAGCTTAGTGGGCGGTCAGTTGAGTCAATCAATGGTCGGTTGAGCTTAGTGGGCGGGCTGTTGAGCCAATCAATGGTCGGTTGAGCTTAGTGGGCAGGCAGTTGAGCCAAACAAAGGCCGGTTGAGCTTAGTGGGCGTTCAGTTGAGCTAATCCAAGGTCGGTTGAGCTTAGTGGTCGTGCAGTTGAACCAATCCAAGGTTGGTTGAGCTTAGTGGGCGGGCAGTTGAGCCACTCAATGGTCGGTTGAGCTTAGTGGGCGGGCAGTTGAGCCAATTAATGGTCGGTTGAGCTTAGTGGTCGGGCAGTTGAGCCAATCAAAGGTCGGTTGAGCTTAGTGGGCGGGCAGTTGAGCCAAACAAAGGCCGGTGTAGCTTAGTGGGCGGGCAGTTGAGCCAATCAAAGGTCGGTTGAGCTTAGTGGGCGGTCAATGGAGCCAATCAATGGTCGGTTGAGCTTAGTGGGCGGGCAGTTTAGCATAACAATGGTCGGTTGAGCTTAGTGGGCGGTCAGTTGAGCAAATCAATGGTCGGTTGAGCTTAGTGGGCGGTCAGTTGTGCCAATCAATGGTCGGTTGAGCTTAGTGGGCGGTCAGTTCAGCCAATCAAAGGTCGGTTGAGGTTAGTGGGCGGGCAGTTGAGCCAATCAATTGTCGGTTGGGTTAGTGGGCGGTCAGTTGAGACAATCAATATTCGGTTGAGCTTCGTGGACGGGGAGTTGAGCCAATCAATGGTCGGTTGAAATTAGTGGGCGGGCAGTTAAGCCAATCAATGGTCGGTTGAGCTTAGTGGGCGGTCAGTTGAGTCAATCAATGGTCGGTTGAGCTTAGTGGGCGGGCTGTTGAGCCAATCAATGGTCGGTTGAGTTTAGTGGGCAGGCAGTTGAGCCAATTACAAAGGTCGGTTGAGCTTAGTGGGCGTTCAGTTGAGCTAATCCAAGGTCGGTTGAGCTTAGTGGGCGTGCAGTTGAGCCAATCCAAGGTCGGTTGAGCTTAGTGGGCGGGCAGTTGAGCCAATCAATGGTCGGTTGAGCTTAGTGGGCGGGCAGTTGAGCCAATCAATGGTCGGTTGAGCTTAGTGGGCGGGCTGTTGAGCCAATCAATGGTCGGTTGAGCTTAGTGGGCGGGCAGTTGAGCCAAACAAAGGCCGGTTGAGCTTAGTGGGCGTTCAGTTGAGCTAATCCAAGGTCGGTTGAGCTTAGTGGGCGTGCAGTTGAGCCAATCCAAGGTTGGTTGAGCTTAGTGGGCGGGCAGTTGAGCCAATCAAAGGTCGGTTGAGCTTAGTGGGCGGGCAGTTGAGCCAATCAATGGTCGGTTGAGCTTAGTGGGCGGGCAGTTGAGCCAATCAATGGTCGGTGTAGCTTAGTGGGCGGGCAGTTGAGCCAAACAAAGGTCGGTTGAGCTTAGTGGTTGGTTCAGTTGAGCAAATCAATGGTCGGTTGAGCTTAGTGGGCGGCAGTTTAGCCAATCCAATGGTCGGTTGAGCTTAGTGGGCGGTCAGTTGAGCCAATCAATGGTCGGTTGAGCTTAGTGGGCGGGCAGTTGAGCCAATTAATGGTCGGTTGAGCTTAGTGGGCGGGCAGTTGAGCCAATCAATGGTCGGTTGAGCTTAGTGGGCGGGCAGTTGAGCCAATTACAAAGGTCGGTTGAGCTTAGTGGGCGGACAGTTGAGCTCAATCAAGGTCGGTTGAGCTTAGTGGGCGGGCAGTTGTGCCAATCAGTGGTCGGTTGAGCTTAGTGGGCGGTCAGTTGAGCCAATCAAAGGTCGGTTGAGCTTAGTGGGCGGTCAGTTGAGCCAATCAATGGTCGGTTGAGCTTCGTGGACGGGCAGTTGAGCCAATCAATGGTCGGTTGAAATTAGTGGGCGGGCAGTTAAGCCAAGTACTGGTCGGTTGAGCTTAGTGGGCGGTCAGTTGAGTCAATCAATGTTCCGTTAAGCTTAGATGGGCGGGCATTTGAGCCAATCATTGGTCGGTTGAGCTTAGATGGGCGGGCATTTGAGCCTATCAGTGGTCGGTTGAGCTTAGTGGGTGGGCAGTTGAGCCAATCCAAGGTCGGTTGAGCTAAGTGGTCGTGCAGTTAAACCAATCAAAGGTCGGTTGAGCTAAGTGGGCGGGCAGTTGAGTCAATCAATGGTCCGTTCAGATTAGTGGACGGGCAGTTGAGCCAATCAATGGTCGGTTTAAATTAGTGGGCGGGCAGTTAAGCCAATCAATGGTCGGTTGAGCTTAGTGGGCGGTCAGTTGAGTCAATCAATGGTCGGTTGAGCTTAGTGGGCGGTCAGTTGAGCCATTCAATGGTCGGTTGAGCTTAGTGGGCGGGCAGTTGAGCCAATCAATGGTCTGTTGAGCTCAGTGGGTGGTCAGTGGAGCCAATCAATGGTCGTTTGAGCTTAGTGGGCGGGCAGTTGAGCCAATCAATTGTCTGTTCAGCTTAGTGGGCGGGCTGTTGAGCCAATCAAAGGTCGGTTGAGCTTAGTGGGCGGTCAATGGAGCCAATCAGTGGTCGGTTGAGCTTAGTGGGCGGACAGTGGAGCCAATCAATGGTCGGTTGAGATTATTGGGCGGGCAGTTGAGCATAACAATGGTCGGTTGAGCTTCGTGGACGGGCAGTTGAGCCAATCAATGGTCGGTTGAAATTAGTGGGCGGTCAGTTCAGCCAATTACTGGTCGGTTGAGCTTAGTGGGCGGTCAGTTGAGACAATCAATGGTCGGTTGAGCTTAGTGGGCGGGCAGTTGAGCCAATCAATGGTCGGTTGAGCGTAGTGGGCGGTCAGTGGAGCCAATCAATGGTCGTTTGAGCTTAGTGGGCGGGCAGTTGAGCCAATCAATGGTCTGTTGAGCTCAGTGGGCGGGCCGTTGAGCCAATCAATGGTCGGTTGAGCTTAGTGGTCGGGTAGTTAAAATAATGAATGGTCGGTTGAGCTTATTTGGCGGTCAGTTGAGCCAATCAATACTCGGTTGAGCTTAGTGGTCGGGCAGTTGAGCCAATCAAAGGTCGGGTGAGCTTAGTGGGCGGGCAGTTGAGCCAATCAAAGGTCGGGTGAGCTTAGTGGGCAGGCAGTTAAACCAAACAAAGGCCGGTGTAGCTTAGTGGGCGGGCAGTTGAGCCATTCAAAGGTCGGTTGAGCTTAGTGGGCGGTCAATGGAGCCAATCAATGGTCGGTTGAGCTTAGTGGGCGGGCAGTTTAGCATAACAATGGTCGGTTGAGCTTAGTGGGCGGTCAGTTGAGCAAATCAATGGTCGGTTAAGCTTAGTGGGCGGTCAGTTGTGCCAATCAATGGTCGGTTGAGCTTAGTGGGCTGTCAGTTCAGCCAATCAAAGGTCGGTTGAGCTTAGTGGGCGGGCAGTTGAGCCAATCAAAAGTCGGTTGGCTTAGTGCTCGGTCAGTTGAGCCAATCAATGGTCGGTTGAGCTTCGTGGACGGGGAGTTGAGCCAATCAATGGTCGGTTGAAATTAGTGGGCGGGCAGTTAAGCCAATCAATGGTCGGTTGAGCTTAGTGGGCGGGCTGTTGAGCCAATCAATGGTCGGTTGAGCTTAGTGGGCAGGCAGTTGAGCCAAACAAAGGCCGGTTGAGCTTAGTGGGCGTTCAGTTGAGCTAATCCAAGGTCGGTTGAGCTTAGTGGGCGTGCAGTTGAGCCAATCCAAGGTTGGTTGAGCTTAGTGGGCGGGCAGTTGAGCCACTCAATGGTCGGTTGAGCTTAGTGGGCGGGCAGTTGAGCCAATTAATGGTCGGTTGAGCTTAGTGGGCGGGCAGTTGAGCCAATCAATGGTCGGTTGAGCTTAGTGGGCGGTCAGTTGTGCCAATCAGTGGTCGGTTGAGCTTAGTGGGCGGTCAGTTGAGTCAATCAATGTTCCGTTAAGCTTAGATGGGCGGGCATTTGAGCCAATCATTGGTCGGTTGAGCTTAGATGGGCGGGCATTTGAGCCTATCAGTGGTCGGTTGAGCTTAGTGGGCGGGCAGTTGAGCCAATCAATGGTAGGTTGAGCTTAATGGGCGGTCAGTTGAGCCAATCAATGGTCGGTTGAGCTTAGTGGGCGGGCAGTTGAGCCAATCCAAGGTCGGTTGAGCTAAGTGGTCGTGCAGTTGATCCAATCAAAGGTCGGTTGAGCTAAGTGGGCGGGCAGTTGAGTCAATCAATGGTCCGTTCAGATTAGTGGACAGGCAGTTGAGCCAATCAATGGTCGGTTTAAATTAGTGGGCGGGCAGTTAAGCCAATCAATGGTCGGTTGAGCTTAGTGGGCGGGCAGTGGAGCCAATCAATGGTCGTTTGAGCTTAGTGGGCGGGCAGTTGAGCCAATCAATTGTCTGTTCAGCTTAGTGGGCGGGCTGTTGAGCCAATCAAAGGTCGGTTGAGCTTAGTGGGCGGTCAATGGAGCCAATCAGTGGTCGGTTGAGCTTAGTGGGCGGTCATTGGAGCCAATCAATGGTCGTTTGAGCTTAGTGGGCGGGCAGTTGAGCCTATCAATGGTCTGTTGAGCTTAGTGGGCGGGCCGTTGAGCCAATCAATGGTCGGTTGAGCTTAGTGGTCGGGTAGTTGAAATAATGAATGGTCGGTTGAGCTTATTGGTCGGTCAGTTGAGCCAATCAATACTCGGTTGAGCTTAGTGGTCGGGCAGTTGAGCCAATCAAAGGTCGGGTGAGCTTAGTGGGCGGGCAGTTGAGCCAATCAAAGGTCGGTTGAGCTTAGTGGGCAGGCAGTTGAGCCAAACAAAGGCCGGTGTAGCTTAGTGGGCGGGCAGTTGAGCCAATCAATGGTCGGTTGAGCTTAGTGGGCGGGCAGTTGAGCCAATCCAAGGTCGGTTGAGCTAAGTGGTCGTGCAGTTGATCCAATCAAAGGTCGGTTGAGCTAAGTGGGCGGGCAGTTGAGTCAATCAATGGTCCGTTCAGATTAGTGGACGGGCAGTTGAGCCAATCAATGGTCGGTTGAAATTAGTGGGCGGGCAGTTAAGCCAATCAATGGTCGGTTGAGCTTAGTGGGCGGTCAGTTGAGCCAATCAATGGTCGGTTGAGCTTCGTGGACGGGCAGTTGAGCCAATCAATGGTCGGTTGAAATTAGTGGGCGGGCAGTTAATCCAATCAATGGTCGGTTGAGCTTAATGGTCGGTCAGTTGAGCCAATCAATAGTCGGTTGAGCTTAGTGGGCGGGCAGTTGAGCCAATCAAAGGTCGGGTGAGCTTAGTGGACGGGCAGTTGAGCCAATCAAAGGTCGGTTGAGCTTAGTGGGCAGGCAGTTGAGCCAAACAAAGGCCGGTTGAGCTTAGTCGGCGTTCAGTTGAGCTAATCCAAGGTCGGTTGAGCTTAGTGGGCGTGCGGTTGAGCCAATCCAAGGTTGGTTGAGCTTAGTGGGCGGGCAGTTGAGCCAATCAATGGTCGGTTGAGCTTAGTGGGCGGGCAGTTGAGCCAATCAATGGTCGGTTGAGCTTAGTGGGCGGGCAGTTGAGCCAATCAATGGTCTGTTGAGCTTAGTGGACGGGCCGTTGAGCCAATCAATGGTCGGTTGAGCTTAGTGGTCGGGTAGTTGAAATAACGAATGGTCGGTTGAGCTTATTGGGCGGTCTGTTGAGCCAATAAATAGTCGGTTGAGCTTAGTGGTCGGGCAGTTGAGCCAATCAAAGATCGGGTGAGCTTAGTGGGCGGGCAGTTGAGCCAATCAAAGGTCGGTTGAGCTTAGTGGGCAGGCAGTTGAGCCAAACAAAGGCCGGTGTAGGTTAGTGGGCGGGCAGTTGAGCCAATCAAAGGTCGGTTGAGCTTAGTGGGCGGGCAGTTGAGCCAATCAAAGGTCGGTTGAGCTTAGTGGGCGGTCAATGGAGCCAATCAATGGTCGGTTGAGCTTAGTGGGCGGGCAGTTTAGCATAACAATGGTCGGTTGAGCTTAGTGGGTGGTCAGTTGAGCAAATCAATAGTCGGTTGAGCTAAGCGGGCGGTCAGTTGTGCCAATCAATGGTCGGTTGAGCTTAGTAGGCGGTCAGTTCAGCCAATCAAAGGTCGGTTGAGCTTAGTGGGCGGGCAGTTGAGCCAATCAAAAGTCGGTTGGCTTAGTGGGCGGTCAGTTGAGCCAATCAATGGTCGGTTGAGCTTCGTGGACGGGGAGTTGAGCCAATCAATGGTCGGTTGAAATTAGTGGGCGGGCAGTTAAGCCAATCAATGGTCGGTTGAGCTTAGTGGGCGGTCAGTTGAGTCAATCAATGGTCAGTTGAGCTTAGTGGGCGGGCTGTTGAGCCAATCAATGGTCGGTTGCACTTAGTGGGCGGGTAGTTGAGCCAATCAATGGTCGGTTGAGCTTAATGGGCGGTCAGTTGAGCCAATCAATGGTCGGTTGAGCTTAGTGGGCGGGCAGTTGAGCCAATCAATGGTCTGTTGAGCTCAGTGGGCGGTCAGTGGAGCCAATCAATGGTCGTTTGAGCTTAGTGGGTGGGCAGTTGAGCCAATCAATTGTCTGTTCAGCTTAGTGGGCGGGCTGTTGAGCCAATCAATGGTCGGTTGACCTTAGTAGTCGGGTAGTTGAAATAATGAATGGTCGGTTAAACTTAATGGTCGGTCAGTTGAGCCAATCAATAGTCGGTTGAGCTTAGTGGGCGGGCAGTTGAGCCAATCAAAGGTCGGGTGAGCTTAGTGGGCGGGCAGTTGGGCCAATCAAAGGTCGGTTGAGCTTAGTGGACAGGCAGTTGAGCCAAACAAAGGCCGGTTGAGCTTAGTGGGCGTTCAGTTGAGCTAATCCAAGGTCGGTTGAGCTTAGTGGGCGTGCAGTTGAGCCAATCCAAGGTTGGTTGAGCTTAGTGGGCGGGCAGTTGAGCCAATCAATGGTCGGTTGAGCTTAGTGGGCGGGCAGTTGAGCCAATTAATGGTCGGTTGAGCTTAGTGGGCGGGCAGTTGAGCCAATCAATGGTCGGTTGAGCTTAGTGGGCGGTCAGTTCAGCCAATCAAAGGTCGGTTGAGCTTAGTGGGCGGTCAGTTGAGCCAATCAATGGTCGGTTGATCTTCGTGGACGGGCAGTTGAGCCAATCAATGGTCGGTTGAAATTAGTGGGCGGGCAGTTAAGCCAATTACTGGTCGGTTGAGCTTAGTGGGCGGTCAGTTGAGTCAATCAATGTTCTGTTAAGCTTAGATGGGCGGGCATTTGAGCCAATCATTGGTCGGTTGAGCTTAGATGGGCGGGCATTTGAGCCTATCAGTGGTCGGTTGAGCTTAGTGGGCGGGCAGTTGAGTCAATCAATGGTAGGTTGAGCTTAATGGGCGGTCAGTTGAGCCAATCAATGGTCGGTTGAGCTTAGTGGGCGGGCAGTTGAGCCAATCCAAGGTCGGTTGAGCTAAGTGGTCGTGCAGTTGATCCAATCAAAGGTCGGTTGAGCTAAGTGGGCGGGCAGTTGAGTCAATGAATGGTCCGTTCAGATTAGTGGGCGGGCAGTTGAGCCAATCAATGGTCGGTTGAGCTTAGTGGGCGGGCAGTTGAGCCAATCAATGGTCTGTTGAGCTTAATGGGCGGTCTGTTGAGCCAATCAATGGTCGGTGGAGATTAATGGTCGGTGAGTTGAGCGAATCAATGGTCGGTTGAGCTTAGTGGGCGGGCAGTTGAGCTAATCCAAGGTCGGTTGAGCTTAGTGGGCGTGCAGTTGAGCCAATCCAAGGTTGGTTGAGCTTAGTGGGCGGGCAGTTGAGCCAATCAATGGTCGGTTGAGCTTAGTGGGCGGGCAGTTGAGCCAATCAATGGTCGGTTGAGCTTAGTGGGCGGGCAGTTGAGCCAATCAATGGTCGGTTGAGCTTAGTGGGCGGGCAGTTGAGCCAGTCAATGGTCGGTTGAGCTTATTGGGCGGGCAGGTGAGCCAATCCATGGTCGGTTGATCTTATTGGGCAGGCAGTTGAGCCAATCAATGGCCGGTTGGGCTTAGTGGGCGGGCAGTTGAGCCAATCAATGGTCGGTTGAGCTTAGTGGGCGGGCAGTTGAGCCAATCAATGGTCGGTTGAGCTTAGTGGGCGGTCAGTAGAGCCAATCAATGGTCGGTTGAGCATACAATGGTCGGTTGAGCTTAGTGGGCGGTCAGTTGAGCCAATCAATGGTCGTTTGAGCTTAGTGGGCGGTTAGTTGAGCAAATCAATGGTCGGTGGAGCTTAATGGGCGGTGAGTTGAGCAAATCAATGGTCGGTTGAGCTTAGTGGGCGGGCAGTTGAGCTAATCCAAGGTCGGTTGATCTTAGTGGGCTTGCAGTTGAGCCAATCCAAGGTAGGTTGAGCTTAGTGGGCGGGCAGTTGAGCCAATCAGTGGTCGGTTGAGCTTAGTGGGCGGGCAGTTGAGCCAATCAATGGTCGGTTGAGCTTAGTGGGCCGGCAGTTGAGCCAATCAATGGTCGGTTGAGCTTAGTGGGCGGGCAGTTGAGCCAGTCAATGGTCGGTTGAGCTTAGTGGGCGGTCAGTTCAGCCAATCAAAGTTCGGTTGAGCTTAGTGGGCCGGCAGTTGAGCCAATCAAAAGTCGGTTGGCTTAGTGGGCGGTCAGTTGAGCAAATCAATGGTCGGTTGAGCTTCGTGGACGGGCAGTTGAGCCAATCAATGGTCGGTTGAAATTAGTGGGCGGGCAGTTAAGCCAATCAATGGTCGGTTGAGCTTAGTGGGCGGTAGTTGAGTCAATCAATGGTCGGTTGAGCTTAGTGGGCGGGCTGTTGAGCCAATCAATGGTCGGTTGAGCTTAGTGGGCGGGTAGTTGAGCCAATCAATGGTCGGTTGAGCTTAATGGGCGGTCAGTTGAGCCAATCAATGGTCGGTTGAGCTTAGTGAGCGGGCAGTTGAGCCAATCAATGGTCTGTTAAGCTCAGTGGGCGGTCAGTGGAGCCAATCAATGGTCGTTTGAGCTTAGTGGGCAGGCAGTTGAGCCAATCAATTGTCTGTTCAGCTTAGTGGGCGGGCTGTTGAGCCAATCAATGGTCGGTTGAGCTTAGTGGTCGGGTAGTTGAAATAATGAATGGTCGGTTAAACTTAATGGTCGGTCAGTTGAGCCAATCAATAGTCGGTTGAGCTTAGTGGGCGGGCAGTTGAACCAATCCAATGTTGGTTGAGCTTAGTGGGCGGGCAGTTGAGCCAATCAATGGTCGGTTGAGCTTAGTGGGCGGGCAGTTGAGCCAATCAGTGGTCGGTTGAGCTTAGTGGGCGGTCAGTTCAGCCAATCAAAGGTCGGTTGAGCTTAGTGGGCGGTCAGTTGAGCAAATCAATGGTCGGTTGAGCTTAGTGGACGGGAAGTTGAGCCAATCAATGGTCGGTTGAAATTAGTGGGCGGGCAGTTAAGCCAATTACTGGTCGGTTGAGCTTAGTGGGCGGTCAGTTGAGTCAATCAATGTTCCGTTAAGCTTAGATGGGCGGGCATTTGAGCCAATCATTGGTCGGTTGAGCTTAGATGGGCGGGCATTTGAGCCTATCAGTGGTCGGTTGAGCTTAGTGGGCGGTCAGTTCAGCCAATCAAAGGTCGGTTGAGCTTAGTGGGCGGTCAGTTGAGCCAATCAATGGTCGGTTGAGCTTCGTGGACGGGCAGTTGAGCCAATCAATGGTCGGTTGAAATTAGTGGGCGGGCAGTTAATCCAATCAATGGTCGGTTGAGCTTAATGGGCGGTCAGTTGAGCCAATCAATGGTCGGTTGAGCTTAGTGGGCGGGCAGTTGAGCCAATCAATGGTCTGTTGAGCTCAGTGGGCGGTAAGTGGAGCCAATCAATGGTCGTTTGAGCTTAGTGGGCGAGCAGTTGAGCCAATCAATTGTCTGTTCAGCTTAGTGAGCGGGCTGTTGAGCCAATCAATGGTCGGTTGAGCTTAGTGGTCGGGTAGTTGAAATAATGAATGGTCGGTTTAACTTAATGGTCGGTCAGTTGAGCCAATCAATAGTCGGTTGAGCTTAGTGGGCGGGCAGTTGAGCCAATCAAAGGTCGGGTGAGCTTAGTGGTCGGGCAGTTGAGCCAATCAAAGGTCGGTTGAGCTTAGTGGGCAGGCAGTTGAGCCAAACAAAGGCCGGTTGAGCTTAGTCGGCGTTCAGTTGAGCTAATCCAAGGTCGGTTGAGCTTAGTGGGCGTGCGGTTGAGCCAATCCAAGGTTGGTTGAGCTTAGTGGGCGGGCAGTTGAGCCAATCAATGGTCGGTTGAGCTTAGTGGGCGGGCAGTTGAGCCAATCAATGGTCTGTTGAGCTTAGTGGACGGGCCGTTGAGCCAATCAATGGTCGGTTGAGCTTAGTGGTCGGGTAGTTGAAATAACGAATGGTCGGTTGAGCTTATTGGGCGGTCTGTTGAGCCAATAAATAGTCGGTTGAGCTTAGTGGTCGGGCAGTTGAGCCAATCAAACGTCGGGTGAGCTTAGTGGGCGGGCAGTTGAGCCAATCAAAGGTCGGTTGAGCTTAGTGGGCAGGCAGTTGAGCCAAACAAAGGCCGGTGTAGGTTAGTGGGCGGGCAGTTGAGCCAATCAAAGGTCGGTTGAGCTTAGTGGGCGGGCAGTTGAGCCAATCAAATGTCGGTTGAGCTTAGTGGGCGGTCAATGGAGCCAATCAATGGTCGGTTGAGCTTAGTGGGCGGGCAGTTTAGCATAACAATGGTCGGTTGAGCTTAGTGGGTGGTCAGTTGAGCAAATCAATAGTCGGTTGAGCTTAGCGGGCGGACAGTTGTGCCAATCAATGGTCGGTTGAGCTTAGTGGGCGGTCAGTTCAGCCAATCAAAGGTCGGTTGACCTTAGTGGGCGGGCAGTTGAGCCAATCAAAAGTCGGTTGGCTTAGTGGGCGGTCAGTTGAGCCAATCAATGGTCGGTTGAGCTTCGTGGACGGGGAGTTGAGCCAATCAATGGTCGGTTGAAATTAGTGGGCGGGCAGTTAAGCCAATCAATGGTCGGTTGAGCTTAGTGGGCGGTCAGTTGAGTCAATCAATGGTCAGTTGAGCTTAGTGGGCGGGCTGTTGAGCCAATCAATGGTCGGTTGCACTTAGTGGGCGGGTAGTTGGGCCAATCAAAGGTCGGTTGAGCTTAGTGGGCAGGCAGTTGAGCCAAACAAAGGCCGGTTGAGCTTAGTGGGCGTTCAGTTGAGCTAATCCAAGGTCGGTTGAGCTTAGTGGGCGTGCAGTGGAGCCAATCCAAGGTTGGTTGAGCTTAGTGGGCGGGCAGTTGAGCCAATCAATGGTCGGTTGAGCTTAGTGGGCGGGCAGTTGAGCCAATTAATGGTCGGTTGAGCTTAGTGGGCGGGCAGTTGAGCCAATCAATGGTCGGTTGAGCTTAGTGGGCGGTCAGTTCAGCCAATCAAAGGTCGGTTGAGCTTAGTGGGCGGTCAGTTGAGCCAATCAATGGTCGGTTGATCTTCGTGGACGGGCAGTTGAGCCAATCAATGGTCGGTTGAAATTAGTGGGCGGGCAGTTAAGCCAATTACTGGTCGGTTGAGCTTAGTGGGCGGTCAGTTGAGTCAATCAATGTTCTGTTAAGCTTAGATGGGCGGGCATTTGAGCCAATCATTGGTCGGTTGAGCTTAGATGGGCGGGCATTTGAGCCTATCAGTGGTCGGTTGAGCTTAGTGGGCGGGCAGTTGAGTCAATCAATGGTAGGTTGAGCTTAATGGGCGGTCAGTTGAGCCAATCAATGGTCGGTTGAGCTTAGTGGGCGGGCAGTTGAGCCAATCCAAGGTCGGTTGAGCTAAGTGGTCGTGCAGTTGATCCAATCAAAGGTCGGTTGAGCTAAGTGGGCGGGCAGTTGAGTCAATGAATGGTCCGTTCAGATTAGTGGGCGGGCAGTTGAGCCAATCAATGGTCGGTTGAGCTTAGTGGGCGGGCAGTTGAGCCAATCAATGGTCTGTTGAGCTTAGTGGACGGGCCGTTGAGCCAATCAATGGTCGGTTGAGCTTAGTGGTCGGGTAGTTGAAATAACGAATGGTCGGTTGAGCTTATTGGGCGGTCTGTTGAGCCAATAAATAGTCGGTTGAGCTTAGTGGTCGGGCAGTTGAGCCAATCAAAGGTCGGGTGAGCTTAGTGGGCGGGCAGTTGAGCCAATCAAAGGTCGGTTGAGCTTAGTGGGCAGGCAGTTGAGCCAAACAAAGGCCGGTGTAGGTTAGTGGGCGGGCAGTTGAGCCAATCAAAGGTCGGTTGAGCTTAGTGGGCGGGCAGTTGAGCCAATCAAATGTCGGTTGAGCTTAGTGGGCGGTCAATGGAGCCAATCAATGGTCGGTTGAGCTTAGTGGGCGGGCAGTTTAGCATAACAATGGTCGGTTGAGCTTAGTGGGTGGTCAGTTGAGCAAATCAATAGTCGGTTGAGCTTAGCGGGCGGTCAGTTGTGCCAATCAATGGTCAGTTGAGCTTAGTGGGCGGTCAGTTCAGCCAATCAAAGGTCGGTTGAGCTTAGTGGGCGGGCAGTTGAGCCAATCAAAAGTCGGTTGGCTTAGTGGGCGGTCAGATGAGCCAATCAATGGTCGGTTGAGCTTCGTGGACGGGGAGTTGAGCCAATCAATGGTCGGTTGAAATTAGTGGGCGGGCAGTTAAGCCAATCAATGGTCGGTTGAGCTTAGTGGGCGGTCAGTTGAGTCAATCAATGGTCAGTTGAGCTTAGTGGGCGGGCTGTTGAGCCAATCAATGGTCGGTTGCACTTAGTGGGCGGGTAGTTGGGCCAATCAAAGGTCGGTTGAGCTTAGTGGGCAGGCAGTTGAGCCAAACAAAGGCCGGTTGAGCTTAGTGGGCGTTCAGTTGAGCTAATCCAAGGTCGGTTGAGCTTAGTGGGCGTGCAGTTGAGCCAATCCAAGGTTGGTTGAGCTTAGTGGGCGGGCAGTTGAGCCAATCAATGGTCGGTTGAGCTTAGTGGGCGGGCAGTTGAGCCAATTAATGGTCGGTTGAGCTTAGTGGGCGGGCAGTTGAGCCAATCAATGGTCGGTTGAGCTTAGTGGGCGGTCAGTTCAGCCAATCAAAGGTCGGTTGAGCTTAGTGGGCGGTCAGTTGAGCCAATCAATGGTCGGTTGATCTTCGTGGACGGGCAGTTGAGCCAATCAATGGTCGGTTGAAATTAGTGGGCGGGCAGTTAAGCCAATTACTGGTCGGTTGAGCTTAGTGGGCGGTCAGTTGAGTCAATCAATGTTCTGTTAAGCTTAGATGGGCGGGCATTTGAGCCAATCATTGGTCGGTTGAGCTTAGATGGGCGGGCATTTGAGCCTATCAGTGGTCGGTTGAGCTTAGTGGGCGGGCAGTTGAGTCAATCAATGGTAGGTTGAGCTTAATGGGCGGTCAGTTGAGCCAATCAATGGTCGGTTGAGCTTAGTGGGCGGGCAGTTGAGCCAATCCAAGGTCGGTTGAGCTAAGTGGTCGTGCAGTTGATCCAATCAAAGGTCGGTTGAGCTAAGTGGGCGGGCAGTTGAGTCAATGAATGGTCCGTTCAGATTAGTGGGCGGGCAGTTGAGCCAATCAATGGTCGGTTGAGCTTAGTGGGCGGGCAGTTGAGCCAATCAATGGTCTGTTGAGCTTAATGGGCGGGCTGTTGAGCCAATCAATGGTCGTTGGAGATTAATGGTCGGTGAGTTGAGCGAATCAATGGTCGGTTGAGCTTAGTGGGCGGGCAGTTGAGCTAATCCAAGGTCGGTTGAGCTTAGTGGGCGTGCAGTTGAGCCAATCCAAGGTTGGTTGAGCTTAGTGGGCGGGCAGTTGAGCCAATCAATGGTCGGTTGAGCTTAGTGGGCGGGCAGTTGAGCCAATCAATGGTCGGTTGAGCTTAGTGGGCGGGCAGTTGAGCCAATCAATGGTCGGTTGAGCTTAGTGGGCGGGCAGTTGAGCTAATCCAAGGTCGGTTGATCTTAGTGGGCTTGCAGTTGAGCCAATCCAAGGTAGGTTGAGCTTAGTGGGCGGGCAGTTGAGCCAATCAGTGGTCGGTTGAGCTTAGTGGGCGGGCAGTTGAGCCAATCAATGGTCGGTTGAGCTTAGTGGGCCGGCAGTTGAGCCAATCAATGGTCGGTTGAGCTTAGTGGGCGGGCAGTTGAGCCAGTCAATGGTCGGTTGAGCTTAGTGGGCGGTCAGTTCAGCCAATCAAAGTTCGGTTGAGCTTAGTGGGCCGGCAGTTGAGCCAATCAAAAGTCGGTTGGCTTAGTGGGCGGTCAGTTGAGCCAATCAATGGTCGGTTGAGCTTCGTGGACGGGCAGTTGAGCCAATCAATGGTCGGTTGAAATTAGTGGGCGGGCAGTTAAGCCAATCAATGGTCGGTTGAGCTTAGTGGGCGGTAGTTGAGTCAATCAATGGTCGGTTGAGCTTAGTGGGCGGGATGTTGAGCCAATCAATGGTCGGTTGAGCTTAGTGGGCGGGTAGTTGAGCCAATCAATGGTCGGTTGAGCTTAATGGGCGGTCAGTTGAGCCAATCAATGGTCGGTTGAGCTTAGTGGGCGGGCAGTTGAGCCAATCAATGGTCTGTTAAGCTCAGTGGGCGGTCAGTGGAGCCAATCAATGGTCGTTTGAGCTTAGTGGGCAGGCAGTTGAGCCAATCAATGGTCGGTTGAAATTAGTGGGCGGGCAGTTAAGCCAATCAATGGTCGGTTGAGCTTAGTGGGCGGTAGTTGAGTCAATCAATGGTCGGTTGAGCTTAGTGGGCGGGCTGTTGAGCCAATCAATGGTCGGTTGAGCTTAGTGGGCGGGTAGTTGAGCCAATCAATGGTCGGTTGAGCTTAATGGGCGGTCAGTTGAGCCAATCAATGGTCGGTTGAGCTTAGTGGCCGGGCAGTTGAGCCAATCAATGGTCTGTTAAGCTCAGTGGGCGGTCAGTGGAGCCAATCAATGGTCGTTTGAGCTTAGTGGGCAGGCAGTTGAGCCAATCAATTGTCTGTTCAGCTTAGTGGGCGGGCTGTTGAGCCAATCAATGGTCGGTTGAGCTTAGTGGTCGGGTAGTTGAAATAATGAATGGTCGGTTAAACTTAATGGTCGGTCAGTTGAGCCAATCAATAGTCGGTTGAGCTTAGTGGGCGGGCAGTTGAGCCAATCCAATGTTGGTTGAGCTTAGTGGGCGGGCAGTTGAGCCAATCAATGGTCGGTTGAGCTTAGTGGGCGGGCAGTTGAGCCAATCAGTGGTCGGTTGAGCTTAGTGGGCGGTCAGTTCAGCCAATCAAAGGTCGGTTGAGCTTAGTGGGCGGTCAGTTGAGCAAATCAATGGTCGGTTGAGCTTCGTGGACGGGAAGTTGAGCCAATCAATGGTCGGTTGAAATTAGTGGGCGGGCAGTTAAGCCAATTACTGGTCGGTTGAGCTTAGTGGGCGGTCAGTTGAGTCAATCAATGTTCCGTTAAGCTTAGATGGGCGGGCATTTGAGCCAATCATTGGTCGGTTGAGCTTAGATGGGCGGGCAGTTGAGCCAATTAATGGTCGGTTGAGCTTAGTGGGCGGGCAGTTGAGCCAATCAATGGTCGGTTGAGCTTAGTGGGCGGTCAGTTCAGCCAATCAAAGGTCGGTTGAGCTTAGTGGGCGGTCAGTTGAGCCAATCAATGGTCGGTTGATCTTCGTGGACGGGCAGTTGAGCCAATCAATGGTCGGTTGAAATTAGTGGGCGGGCAGTTAAGCCAATTACTGGTCGGTTGAGCTTAGTGGGCGGTCAGTTGAGTCAATCAATGTTCTGTTAAGCTTAGATGGGCGGGCATTTGAGCCAATCATTGGTCGGTTGAGCTTAGATGGGCGGGCATTTGAGCCTATCAGTGGTCGGTTGAGCTTAGTGGGCGGGCAGTTGAGTCAATCAATGGTAGGTTGAGCTTAATGGGCGGTCAGTTGAGCCAATCAATGGTCGGTTGAGCTTAGTGGGCGGGCAGTTGAGCCAATCCAAGGTCGGTTGAGCTAAGTGGTCGTGCAGTTGATCCAATCAAAGGTCGGTTGAGCTAAGTGGGCGGGCAGTTGAGTCAATGAATGGTCCGTTCAGATTAGTGGGCGGGCAGTTGAGCCAATCAATGGTCGGTTGAGCTTAGTGGGCGGGCAGTTGAGCCAATCAATGGTCTGTTGAGCTTAATGGGCGGGCTGTTGAGCCAATCAATGGTCGTTGGAGATTAATGGTCGGTGAGTTGAGCGAATCAATGGTCGGTTGAGCTTAGTGGGCGGGCAGTTGAGCTAATCCAAGGTCGGTTGAGCTTAGTGGGCGTGCAGTTGAGCCAATCCAAGGTTGGTTGAGCTTAGTGGGCGGGCAGTTGAGCCAATCAATGGTCGGTTGAGCTTAGTGGGCGGGCAGTTGAGCCAATCAATGGTCGGTTGAGCTTAGTGGGCGGGCAGTTGAGCCAATCAATGGTCGGTTGAGCTTAGTGGGCGGGCAGTTGAGCTAATCCAAGGTCGGTTGATCTTAGTGGGCTTGCAGTTGAGCCAATCCAAGGTAGGTTGAGCTTAGTGGGCGGGCAGTTGAGCCAATCAGTGGTCGGTTGAGCTTAGTGGGCGGGCAGTTGAGCCAATCAATGGTCGGTTGAGCTTAGTGGGCCGGCAGTTGAGCCAATCAATGGTCGGTTGAGCTTAGTGGGCGGGCAGTTGAGCCAGTCAATGGTCGGTTGAGCTTAGTGGGCGGTCAGTTCAGCCAATCAAAGTTCGGTTGAGCTTAGTGGGCCGGCAGTTGAGCCAATCAAAAGTCGGTTGGCTTAGTGGGCGGTCAGTTGAGCCAATCAATGGTCGGTTGAGCTTCGTGGACGGGCAGTTGAGCCAATCAATGGTCGGTTGAAATTAGTGGGCGGGCAGTTAAGCCAATCAATGGTCGGTTGAGCTTAGTGGGCGGTAGTTGAGTCAATCAATGGTCGGTTGAGCTTAGTGGGCGGGCTGTTGAGCCAATCAATGGTCGGTTGAGCTTAGTGGGCGGGTAGTTGAGCCAATCAATGGTCGGTTGAGCTTAATGGGCGGTCAGTTGAGCCAATCAATGGTCGGTTGAGCTTAGTGGGCGGGCAGTTGAGCCAATCAATGGTCTGTTAAGCTCAGTGGGCGGTCAGTGGAGCCAATCAATGGTCGTTTGAGCTTAGTGGGCAGGCAGTTGAGCCAATCAATGGTCGGTTGAAATTAGTGGGCGGGCAGTTAAGCCAATCAATGGTCGGTTGAGCTTAGTGGGCGGTAGTTGAGTCAATCAATGGTCGGTTGAGCTTAGTGGGCGGGCTGTTGAGCCAATCAATGGTCGGTTGAGCTTAGTGGGCGGGTAGTTGAGCCAATCAATGGTCGGTTGAGCTTAATGGGCGGTCAGTTGAGCCAATCAATGGTCGGTTGAGCTTAGTGGCCGGGCAGTTGAGCCAATCAATGGTCTGTTAAGCTCAGTGGGCGGTCAGTGGAGCCAATCAATGGTCGTTTGAGCTTAGTGGGCAGGCAGTTGAGCCAATCAATTGTCTGTTCAGCTTAGTGGGCGGGCTGTTGAGCCAATCAATGGTCGGTTGAGCTTAGTGGTCGGGTAGTTGAAATAATGAATGGTCGGTTAAACTTAATGGTCGGTCAGTTGAGCCAATCAATAGTCGGTTGAGCTTAGTGGGCGGGCAGTTGAGCCAATCCAATGTTGGTTGAGCTTAGTGGGCGGGCAGTTGAGCCAATCAATGGTCGGTTGAGCTTAGTGGGCGGGCAGTTGAGCCAATCAGTGGTCGGTTGAGCTTAGTGGGCGGTCAGTTCAGCCAATCAAAGGTCGGTTGAGCTTAGTGGGCGGTCAGTTGAGCAAATCAATGGTCGGTTGAGCTTCGTGGACGGGAAGTTGAGCCAATCAATGGTCGGTTGAAATTAGTGGGCGGGCAGTTAAGCCAATTACTGGTCGGTTGAGCTTAGTGGGCGGTCAGTTGAGTCAATCAATGTTCCGTTAAGCTTAGATGGGCGGGCATTTGAGCCAATCATTGGTCGGTTGAGCTTAGATGGGCGGGCATTAGAGCCTATCAGTGGTCGGTTGAGCTTAGTGGGCGGGCAGTTGAGTCAATCAATGGTAGGTTGAGCTTAATGGGCGGTCAGTTGAGCCAATCAATGGTCGGTTGAGCTTAGTGGGCGGGCAGTTGATCCAATCAAAGGTCGGTTGAGCTAAGTGGGCGGGCAGTTGAGTCAATCAATGGTCCGTTCAGATTAGTGGGCGGACAGTTGAGCCAATCAATGGTCGGTTGAGCTTAGTGGGCGGGCAGTTGAGCCAATCAATGGTCTGTTGAGCTTAATGGGCGGCCAGTTGAGCCAATCAATGGTCTGTTGAGCTTAATGGGCGGGCTGTTGAGCCAATCAATGGTCGGTTGAGCTTAGTGGGCCGGCAGTTGAGCCAATCAATGGTCGGTTGAGCTTAGTGGGCGGGCAGTTGAGCCAGTCAATGGTCGGTTGAGCTTAGTGGGCGGGCAGTTGAGCCAATCAATGGTCGGTTGATCTTAGTGGGCAGGCAGTTGAGTCAATCATTGGTCTGTTGAACTTAGTGGGCGGGCTGTTGAGCTAATCAATGGTCGGTTGAGCTTAGTGGGCGGGCAGTTGAGCCAATCAATGGTCTGTTAAGCTCAGTGGGCGGTCAGTGGAGCCAATCAATGGTCGTTTGAGCTTAGTGGGCGGGCAGTTGAGCCAATCAATTGTCTGTTCAGCTTAGTGGGCGGGCTGTTGAGCCAATCAATGGTCGGTTGAGCTTAGTGGTCGGGTAGTTGAAATAATGAATGGTCGGTTAAACTTAATGGTCGGTCAGTTGAGCCAATCAATAGTCGGTTGAGCTTAGTGGGCGGGCAGTTGAGCCAATCAATGGTCGGTTGAGCTTAGTGGGCGGGCAGTTGAGCCAATCAGTGGTCGGTTGAGCTTAGTGGGCGGTCAGTTCAGCCAATCAAAGGTCGGTTGAGCTTAGTGGGCGGTCAGTTGAGCAAATCAATGGTCGGTTGAGCTTCGTGGACGGGAAGTTGAGCCAATCAATGGTCGGTTGAAATTAGTCTGCGGGCAGTTAAGCCAATTACTGGTCGGTTGAGCTTAGTGGGCGGTCAGTTGAGTCAATCAATGTTCCGTTAAGCTTAGATGGGCGGGCATTTGAGCCAATCATTGGTCGGTTGAGCTTAGATGGGCGGGCATTTGAGCCTATCAGTGGTCGGTTGAGCTTAGTGGGCGGGCAGTTGAGTCAATCAATGGTAGGTTGAGATTAATGGGCGGTCAGTTGAGCCAATCAATGGTCGGTTGAGCTTAGTGGGCGGGCAGTTGAGCCAATCCAAGGTCGGTTGAGCTAAGTGGTCGTGCAGTTGATCCAATCAAAGGTCGGTTGAGCTAAGTGGGCGGGCAGTTGAGTCAATCAATGGTCCGTTCAGATTAGTGGGCGGGCAGTTGAGCCAATCAATGGTCGGTTGAGCTTAGTGGGCGGGCAGTTGAGCCAATCAATGGTCTCTTGAGCTTAATGGGCGGGCTGTTGAGCCAATCAATGGTCGGTGGAGCTTAATGGGCGGTGAGTTGAGTGAATCAATGGTCGGTTGAGCTTAGTGGGCGGGCAGTTGTAATCCAAGGTCGGTTGAGCTTAGTGGGCGTGCAGTTGAGCCAATCCAAGGTAGGTTGAGCTTAGTGGGCGGGCAGTTGAGCCAATCAATGGTCGGTTGAGCTTATTGGGCGGGCAGTTGAGCCAGTCAATGGTCGGTTGAGCTTAGTGGGCGGGCAGTTGAGCCAATCAATGGTCGGTTGAGCTTAGTGGGCGGGCAGTTGAGCCAGTCAATGGTCGGTTGAGCTTAGTGGGCGGGCAGGTGAGCCAATCCATGGTCGGTTGATCTTATTGGGCAGGCAGTTGAGCCAATCAATGGTCGGTTGAGCTTAGTGGGCGGTCAGTAGAGCCAATCAATGGTCGGTTGAGCTTAGTGGGTGAGCAGTTGAGCATACAATGGTCGGTTGAGCTTAGTGGGCGGTCAGTTGAGCCAATCAATGGTCGGTTGAGCTTAGTGGGCGGTTAGTTGAGCAAGTCAATGGTCGGTGAGTTGAGCAAATCAATGGTCGGTTGAGCTTAGTGGGCGGGCAGTTGAGCTAATGCAAGGTCGGTTGAACTTAGTGGGCTTGCAGTTGAGCCAATCCAAGGTAGGTTGAGCTTAGTGGGCGGGCAGTTAAGCCAATCAATGGTCGGTTGAGCTTAGTGGGCCGGCAGTTGAGCCAATCAATGGTCGGTTGAGCTTAGTGGGCGGGCAGTTGAGCCAGTCAATGGTCGGTTGAGCTTAGTGGGCGGGCAGTTGAGCCAATCAATGGTCGGTTGATCTTAGTGGGCAGGCAGTTGAGTCAATCATTGGTCTGTTGAACTTAGTGGGCGGGCTGTTGAGCTAATCAATGGTCGGTTGAGCTTAGTGGGCGGGCAGTTGAGCCAGTCAATGGTCGGTTGAGCTTAGTGGGCGGGTAGTTGAGCCAATCAATGGTCGGTTGATCTTAGTGGGCAGGCAGTTGAGTCATTCATTGGCCTGTTGAACTTAGTGGGCGGGCTGTTGAGCTAATCAATGGTCGGTTGAGTTTAGTGGGCGGGCCGTTGAGCCAATCAATGGTCGGTTGAGCTAAGTGGTCGGGTAGTTGAAATAATGAATGGTCGGTTGAGCTTATTGGGCGGTCAGTTGAGCCAATAAATAGTCGGTTGAGCTTAGTGGTCGGGAAGTTGAGCCAATCAAAGGTCGGGTGAGCTTAGTGGGCGGGCAGTTGAGCCAATCAATGGTCGGTTGAGCTTAATGGGCAGGCAGTTGAGCCAAACAAAGGCCGGTTGAGCTTAGTGGGCGGGCAGTTGAGCCAATCAAAGGTCGGTTGAGCTTAGTGGGCGGTCAGTTCAGCCAATCAAAGGTCGGTTGAAATTAGTGGGCGGGCAGTTAAGCCAATCAATTGTCGGTTGGGCTTAGTGGGCGGTCAGTTGAGTCAATCAATGGTCGGTTGAGCTTAGTGGGCGGGCTGTTGAGCCAATCAATGGTCGGTTGAGCTTAGTGGGCGATTGTTGAGCCAATCAATGGTCGGTTGAGCTTAATGGGCGGTCAGTTGAGCCAATCAATGGTCGGTTGAAATTAGTGGGCGGGCAGTTAAGCCAATTACTGGTCGGTTGAGCTTAGTGGGCGGTCAGTTGAGCCAATCAATGGTCGGTTGAGCTTCGTGGACGGGCAGTTGAGCCAATCAATGGTCGGTTGAAATTAGTGGGCGGGCAGTTAAGCCAATTACTGGTCGGTTGAGCTTAGTGGGCGGTCAGTTGAGTCAATCAATGTTCCGTTAAGCTTAGATGGGCGGGAATTTGAGCCAATCATTGGTCGGTTGAGCTAAAATGGGCGGGCATTTGAGCCTATCAGTGGTCGGTTGAGCTTAGTGGGCGGGCAGTTGAGTCAATCAATGGTAGGTTGAGCTTAATGGGCGGTCAGTTGAGCCAATCAATGGTCGGTTGAGCTTAGTGGGCGGGCAGTTGAGCCAATCCAAGGTCGGTTGAGCTAAGTGGTCGTGCAGTTGATCCAATCAAAGGTCGGTTGAGCTAAGTGGGCGGGCAGTTGAGTCAATCAATGGTCCGTTCAGATTAGTGGGCGGGCAGTTGAGCCAATCAATGTTCGGTTGAGCTTAGTGGGTGGGCAGTTGAGCCAATCAGTGTTCTGTTGAGCTTAATGGGCGGGCTGTTGAGCCAATCAATGGTCGGTGGAGATTAATGGGCGGTGAGTTGAGCGAATCAATGGTCGGTTGAGCTTAGTGGGCGGGCAGTTGAGCTAATCCAAGGTCGGTTGAGCTTAGTGGGCGTGCAGTAGAGCCAATCTAATGTTGGTTGAGCTTAGTGGGCGGGCAGTTGAGCCAATCAATGGTCGGTTGAGCTTAGTGGGCGGGCAGTTGAGCCAATCAATGGTCGGTTGAGCTTAGTGGGCGGGCAGTTGAGCTAATCAATGGTCGGTTGAGCTTAGTGGGCGGGCAGTTGAGCCAGTCAATGGTCGGTTGAGCTTAGTGGGCGTTCAGGTGAGCCAATCCATGGTCGGTTGATCTTATTGGGCAGGCAGTTGAGCCAATCAATGGTCGGTTGGGCTTAGTGGGCGGGCAGTTGAGCCAATCAATGGTCGGTTGAGCTTAGTGGGCGGGCAGTTGAGCCAATCAATGGTCGGTTGAGCTTAGTGGGCGGTCAGTAGAGCCAATCAATGGTCGGTTGAGCTTAGTGGGTGGGCAGTTGAGCATACAATGGTCGGTTGAGCTTAGTGGGCGGTCAGTTGAGCCAATCAATGGTCGTTTGAGCTTAGTGGGCGGTTAGTTGAGCAAATCAATGGTCAGTGGAGCTTAATGGGCGGTGAGTTGAGCAAATCAATGGTCGGTTGAGCTTAGTGGGCGCGCAGTTGAGCTAATCCAAGGTCGGTTGAGCTTAGTGGGCTTGCAGTTGAGCCAATCCAAGGTAGGTTGAGCTTAGTGGGCGGGCAGTTGAGCCAATCAGTGGTCGGTTGAGCTTAGTGGGCGGGCAGTTGAGCCAATCAATGGTCGGTTGAGCTTAGTGGGCCGGCAGTTGAGCCAATCAATGGTCGGTTGAGCTTAGTGGGCGGGCAGTTGAGCCAGTCAATGGTCGGTTGAGCTTAGTGGGCGGGCAGTTGAGCCAATCAATGGTCGGTTGAGCTTAGTGGGCCGGCAGTTGAGCCAATCAATGGTCGGTTGAGCTTAGTGGGCGGGCAGTTGAGCCAGTCAATGGTCGGTTGAGCTTAGTGGGCGGGCAGTTGAGCCAATCAATGGTCGGTTGATCTTAGTGGGCAGGCAGTTGAGTCAATCATTGGTCTGTTGAACTTAGTGGGCGGGCTGTTGAGCCAATCAATGGTCGGTTGAGCTTAGTGGTCGGGTAGTTGAAATAATGAATGGTCGGTTGAGCTTATTGGGCGGTCAGTTGAGCCAATAAATAGTCGGTTGAGCTTAGTGGTCGGGCAGTTGAGCCAATCAAAGGTCGGGTGAGCTTAGTGGGCGGGCAGTTGAGCCAATCAAAGGTCGGTTGAGCTTAATGGGCAGGCAGTTGAGCCAAACAAAGGCCGGTTGAGCTTCGTATGCGGGCAGTTGAGCCAATCAAAGGTCGGTTGAGCTTAGTGGGCGGTCAGTTCAGCCAATCAAAAGTCGGTTGGCTTAGTGGGCGGTCAGTTGAGCCAATCAATGGTCGGTTGAGCTTCGTGGACGGGCAGTTGAGCCAATCAATGGTCGGTTGAAATTAGTGGGCGGGAGGTTAAGCCAATCAATGGTCGGTTGAGCTTAGTGGGCGGTCAGTTGAGTCAATCAATGGTCGGTTGAGCTTAGTGAGCGGGCTGTTGAGCCAATCAATGGTCGGTTGAGCTTAGTGGGCGGGTAGTCGAGCCAATCAATGGTCGGTTGAGCTTAATGGGCGGTCAGTTGAGCCAATCAATGGTCGGTTGAGCTTAGTGGGCGGGCAGTTGAGCCAATCAATGGTCTGTTGAGCTCAGTGGGTGGTCAGTGGAGCCAATCAATGGTCGTTTGAGCTTAGTGGACGGGCAGTTGAGCCAATCAATTGTCTGGTCAGCTTAGTGGGCGGGCTGTTGAGCCAATCAATGGTCGGTTGAGCTTAGTGGTCGGGTAGTTGAAATAATGAATGGTCGGTTAAACTTAATGGTCGGTCAGTTGAGCCAATCAATGTTCCGTTAAGCTTAGATGGGCGGATATTTGAGCCAATCATTGGTCGGTTGAACTTAGATGGGCGGGCATTTGAGCCTATCAGTGGTCGGTTGAGCTTAGTGGGCGGGCAGTTGAGTCAATCAATGGTAGGTTGAGCTTAATGGGCGGTCAGTTGAGCCAATCAATGGTCGGTTGAGTTTAGTGGGCGGGCAGTTGAGCCAATCCAAGGTCGGTTGAGCTAAGTGGTCGTGCAGTTGATCCAATCAAAGGTCGGTTGAGCTAAGTGGGCGGGCAGTTGAGTCAATCAATGGTCCGTTCAGATTAGTGGGAGGGCAGTTGAGCCAATCAATGGTCGGTTGAGCTTAGTGGGCGGGGAGTTGAGCCAATCAATGGTCTGTTGAGCTTAATGGGCGGGCTGTTGAGCCAATCAATGGTCGGTGGAGCTTAATGGGCGGTGAGTTGAGCGAATCAATGGTCGGTTGAGCTTAGTGGGCGGGCAGTTGTAATCCAAGGTCGGTTGAGCTTAGTGGGCGTGCAGTTGAGCCAATCCAAGGTAGGTTGAGCTTAGTGGGCGGGCAGTTGAGCCAGTCAATGGTCGGTTGAGCTTAGTGGGCGGGCAGGTGAGCCAATCCATGGTCGGTTGATCTTATTGGGCAGGCAGTTGAGCCAATCAATGGTCGGTTGAGCTTAGTGGGCGGTCAGTAGAGCCAATCAATGGTCGGTTGAGCTTAGTGGGTGGGCAGTTGAGCATACAATGGTCGGTTGAGCTTAGTGGGCGGTCAGTTCAGCCAATCAATGGTCGGTTGAGCTTAGTGGGCGGTTAGTTGAGCAAATCAATGGTCGGTGGAGCTTAATGGGCGGTGAGTTGAGCAAATCAATGGTCGGTTGAGCTTTGTGGGCGGGCAGTTGAGCTAATGCAAGGTCGGTTGAGCTTAGTGGGCTTGCAGTAGAGCCAATCCAAGGTAGGTTGAGCTTAGTGGGCGGGCAGTTGAGCCAATCAATGGTGGGTTGAGCTTAGTGGGCGGGCAGTTGAGCCAATCAATATTCGGTTGAGCTTAGTGGGCCGGCAGTTGAGCCAATCAATGGTCGGTTGAGCTTAGTGGGCGGGCAGTTGAGCCAGTCAATGGTCGGTTGAGCTTAGTGGGCGGGCAGTTGAGCCAATCAATGGTCGGTTGATCTTAGTGGGCAGGCAGTTGAGTCAATCATTGGTCTGTTGAACTTAGTGGGCGGGCTGTTGAGCTAATCAATGGTCGGTTGAGCTTAGTGGGCGGGCAGTTGAGCCAGTCATTGGTCGGTTGAGCTTAGATGGGCGGGCATTTGAGCCAATCATTGGTCGGTTGAGCTTAGATGGGCGGGCATTTGAGCCTATCAGTGGTCGGTTGAGCTTAGTGGGCGGGCAGTTGAGTCAATCAATGGTAGGTTGAGCTTAATGGGCGGTCAGTTGAGCCAATCAATGGTCGGTTGAGCTTAGTGGGCGGGCAGTTGAGCCAATCCAAGGTCGGTTGAACTAAGTGGTCGTGCAGTTGATCCAATCAAAGGTCGGTTGAACTAAGTGGGCGGGCAGTTGAGTCAATCAATGGTCCGTTCAGATTAGTGGGCGGGCAGTTGAGCCAATCAATGGTCGGTTGAGCTTAGTGGGCGGGCAGTTGAGCCAATCAATGGTCTGTTGAGCGTAATGGGCGGGCTGTTGAGCCAATCAATGGTCGGTGGAGCTTAATGGGCGGTGAGTTGAGTGAATCAATGGTCGGTTGAGCTTAGTGGGCGGGCAGTTGTAATCCAAGGTCGGTTGAGCTTAGTGGGCGTGCAGTTGAGCCAATCCAAGGTAGGTTGAGCTTAGTGGGCGGGCAGTTGAGCCAATCAATGGTCGGTTGAGCTTATTGGGCGGGCAGTTGAGCCAATCAATGGTCGGTTGAGCTTAGTGGGCGGGCAGTTGAGCCAATCAATGGTCGGTTGAGCTTAGTGGGCGGGCAGTTGAGCCAATCAATGGTCGGTTGAGCTTAGTGGGCGGGCAGGTGAGCCAATCCATGGACGGTTGATCTTATTGGGCAGGCAGTTGAGCCAATCAATGGTCGGTTGAGCTTAGTGGGCGGTCAGTAGAACCAATCAATGGTCGGTTGAGCTTAGTGGGTGGGCAGTTGAGCATACAATGGTCGGTTGAGCTTAGTGGGTGGTCAGTTGAGCCAATCAATGGTCGGTTGAGCTTAGTGGGCGGTTAGTTGAGCAAATCAATTTTCGGTGGAGCTTAATGGGCGGTGAGTTGAGCAAATCAATGGTCGGTTGAGCTTAGTGGGCGGGCAGTTGAGCTAATGCAAGGTCGGTTGAGCTTAGTGGGCTTGCAGTTGAGCCAATCCAAGGTAGGTTGAGCTTAGTGGGCGGGCAGTTGAGCCAATCAATGGTCGGTTGAGCTTAGTGGGCCGGCAGTTGAGCCAATCAATGGTCGGTTGAGCTTAGTGGGCGGGCAGTTGAGCCAGTCAATGGTCGGTTGAGCTTATTGGGCGGGCAGTTGAGCCAATCAATGGTCGGTTGATCTTAGTGGGCAGGCAGTTGAGTCAATCATTGGTCTGTTGAACTTAGTGGGCGGGCTGTTGAGCTAATCAATGGTCGGTTGAGCTTAGTGGGCGGGCAGTTGAGCCAGTCAATGGTCGGTTGAGCTTAGTGGGCGGGCAGTTGAGCCAATCAATGGTCGGTTGATCTTAGTGGGCAGGCAGTTGAGTCATTCATTGGCCTGTTGAACTTAGTGGGCGGGCTGTTGAGCTAATCAATGGTCGGTTGAGTTTAGTGGGCGGGCCGTTGAGCCAATCAATGGTCGGTTGAGCTTAGTGGTCGGGTAGTTGAAATAATGAATGGTCGGTTGAGCTTATTGGGCGGTCAGTTGAGCCAATAAATAGTCGGTTGAGCTTATTGGTCGGGAAGTTGAGCCAATCAAAGGTCGGGTGAGCTTAGTGGGCGGGCAGTTGAGCCAATCAATGGTCGGTTGAGCTTAATGGGCAGGCAGTTGAGCCAAACAAAGGCCGGTTGAGCTTAGTGGGCGGGCAGTTGAGCCAATCAAAGGTCGGTTGAGCTTAGTGGGCGGTCAGTTCAGCCAATCAAAGGTCGGTTGAGCTTAGTGGGCGGGCAGTTGAGCCAATCAAAAGTCGGTTGGCTTAGTGGGCGGTCAGTTGAGCCAATCAATGGTCGGTTGAGCTGCGTGGACGGGCAGTTGATCCAATCAATGGTCGGTTGAAATTAGTGGGCGGGCAGTTAAGCCAATCAATGGTCGGTTGAGCTTAACGGGCGGTCAGTTGAGTCAATCAATGGTCGGTTGAGCTTAGTGGGCGGGCTGTTGAGCCAATCAATGGTCGGTTGAGCTTAGTGGGCGGGCAGTTGAGCCAATCAATGGTCGGTTGAGCTGCGTGGACGGGCAGTTGAGCCAATCAATGGTCGATTGAAATTAGTGGGCGGGCAGTTAAGCCAATCAATGGTCGGTTGAGCTTAGTGGGCGATAGTTGAGCCAATCAATGGTCGGTTGAGCTTAATGGGCGGTCAGTTGAACCAATCAATGGTCGGTTGAGCTTAGTGGGCGGGCAGTTGAGCCAATCAATGGTCTGTTGAGCTCAGTGGGCGGTCAGTGGAGCCAATCAATGGTCGGTTGAGCTTAGTGGGCGGTCAGTTGAGCCAATCAATGGTCGGTTGAGCTTCGTGGACGGGCAGTTGAGCCAATCAATGGTCGGTTGAAATTAGTGGGCGGGCAGTTAAGCCAATTACTGGTCGGTTGAGCTTAGTGGGCGGTCAGTTGAGTCAATCAATGTTCCGTTAAGCTTAGATGGGCGGGAATTTGAGCCAATCATTGGTCGGTTGAGCTTAGATGGGCGGGCATTTGAGCCTATCAGTGGTCGGTTGAGCTTAGTGGGCGGGCAGTTGAGTCAATCAATGGTAGGTTGAGCTTAATGGGCGGTCAGTTGAGCCAATCAATGGTCGGTTGAGCTTAGTGGGCGGGCAGTTGAGCCAATCCAAGGTCGGTTGAGCTAAGTGGTCGTGCAGTTGATCCAATCAAAGGTCGGTTGAGCTAAGTGGGCGGGCAGTTGAGTCAATCAATGGTCCGTTCAGATTAGTGGGCGGGCAGTTGAGCCAATCAATGGTCGGTTGAGCTTAGTGGGTGGGCAGTTGAGCCAATCAATGGTCTGTTGAGCTTAATGGGCGGGCTGTTGAGCCAATCAATGGTCGGTGGAGATTAATGGGCGGTGAGTTGAGCGAATCAATGGTCGGTTGAGCTTAGTGGGCGGGCAGTTGAGCTAATCCAAGGTCGGTTGAGCTTAGTGGGCGTGCAGTTGAGCCAATCCAATGTTGGTTGAGCTTAGTGGGCGGGCAGTTGAGCCAATCAATGGTCGGTTGAGCTTAGTGGGCGGGCAGTTGAGCCAATCAATGGTCGGTTGAGCTTAGTGGGCGGGCAGTTGAGCCAATCAATGGTCGGTTGAGCTTAGTGGGCGGGCAGTTGAGCCAGTCAATGGTCAGTTGAGCTTAGTGGGCGGGCAGGTGAGCCAATCCATGGTCGGTTGATCTTATTGGGCAGGCAGTTGAGTCAATCAATGGTCGGTTGGGCTTAGTGGGCGGGCAGTTGAGCCAATCAATGGTCGGTTGAGCTTAGTGGGCGGGCAGTTGAGCCAATCAATGGTCGGTTGAGCTTAGTGGGCGGTCAGTAGAGCCAATCAATGGTCGGTTGAGCTTAGTGGGTGGGCAGTTGAGCATACAATGGTCGGTTGAGCTTAGTGGGCGGTCAGTTGAGCCAATCAATGGTCGTTTGAGCTTAGTGGGCGGTTAGTTGAGCAAATCAATGGTCAGTGGAGCTTAATGGGCGGTGAGTTGAGCAAATCAATGGTCGGTTGAGCTTAGTGGGCGCGCAGTTGAGCTAATCCAAGGTTGGTTGAGCTTAGTGGGCTTGCAGTTGAGCCAATCCAAGGTAGGTTGAGCTTAGTGGGCGGGCAGTTGAGCCAATCAGTGGTCGGTTGAGCTTAGTGGGCGGGCAGTTGAGCCAATCAATGGTCGGTTGAGCTTAGTGGGCCGGCAGTTGAGCCAATCAATGGTCGGTTGAGATTAGTGGGCGGGCAGTTGAGCCAGTCAATGGTCGGTTGAGCTTAGTGGGCGGGCAGTTGAGCCAATCAATGGTCGGTTGAGCTTAGTGGGCGGGCAGTTGAGCCAGTCAATGGTCGGTTGAGCTTAGTGGGCGGGCAGTTGAGCCAATCAATGGTCGGTTGATCTTAGTGGGCAGGCAGTTGAGTCAATCATTGGTCTGTTGAACTTAGTGGGCGGGCTGTTGAGCCAATCAATGGTCGGTTGAGCTTAGTGGTCGGGTAGTTGAAATAATGAATGGTCGGTTGAGCTTATTGGGCGGTCAGTTGAGCCAATAAATAGTCGGTTGAGCTTAGTGGTCGGGCAGTTGAGCCAATCAAAGGTCGGGTGAGCTTAGTGGGCGGGCAGTTGAGCCAATCAAAGGTCGTTTGAGCTTAATGGGCAGGCAGTTGAGCCAAACAAAGGCCGGTTGAGCTTAGTGGGCGGGCAGTTGAGCCAATCAAAGGTCGGTTGAGCTTAGTGGGCGGTCAGTTCAGCCAATCAAAGGTCGGTTGAGCTTAGTGGGCGGGCAGTTGAGCCAATCAAAAGTCGGTTGGCTTAGTGGGCGGTCAGTTGAGCCAATCAATGGTCGGTTGAGCTTAGTGGGCGGTCAGTTGAGTCAATCAATGGTCGGTTGAGCTTAGTGAGCGGGATGTTGAGCCAATCAATGGTCGGTTGAGCTTAGTGGGCGGGTAGTCGAGCCAATCAATGGTCGGTTGAGCTTAATGGGCGGTCAGTTGAGCCAATCAATGGTCGGTTGAGCTTAGTGGGCGGGCAGTTGAGCCAATCAATGGTCTGTTGAGCTCAGTGGGTGGTCAGTGGAGCCAATCAATGGTCGTTTGAGCTTAGTGAGCGGGCAGTTGAGCCAATAAATTGTCTGTTCAGCTTAGTGGGCGGGCTGTTGAACCAATCAATGGTCGGTTGAGCTTATTGGTCGGGTAGTTGAAATAATGAATGGTCGGTTAAACTTAATGGTCGGTCAGTTGAGCCAATCAATAGTCGGTTGAGCTTAGTGGGCGGGCAGTTGAACCAATCAATGGTCGGTTGAGCTTAGTGGTCGGGTAGTTGAAATAATGAATGGTCGGTTAAACTTAATGGTCGGTCAGTTGAGCCAATCAATAGTCGGTTGAGCTTAGTGGGCGGGCAGTTGAGCCAATCCAAGGTTGGTTGATCTTAGTGGGCGGGCAGTTGAGCCAATCAATGGTCGGTTGAGCTTAGTGGGCCGGCAGTTGAGCCAATCAATGGTCGGTTGAGCTTAGTGGGCGGGCAGTTGAGCCAGTCAATGGTCGGTTGAGCTTAGTGGGCGGGCAGTTGAGCCAATCAATGGTCGGTTGATCTTAGTGGGCAGGCAGTTGAGTCAATCATTGGTCTGTTGAACTTAGTGGGCGGGCTGTTGAGCCAATCAATGGTCGGCTGAGCTTAGTGGTCGGGTAGTTGAAATAATGAATGGTCGGTTGAGCTTATTGGGCGGTCAGTTGAGCCAATAAATAGTCGGTTGAGCTTAGTGGGCGGGCAGTTGAGCCAATCAAAGGTCGGTTGAGCTTAATGGGCAGGCAGTTGAGCCAAACAAAGGCCGGTTGAGCTTAGTGGGCGGGCAGTTGAGCCAATCAAAGGTCGGTTGAGCTTAGTGGGCGGTCAGTTCAGCCAATCAAAGGTCGGTTGAGCTTAGTGGGCGGGCAGTTGAGCCAATCAAAAGTCGGTTGGCTTAGTGGGCGGTCAGTTGAGCCAATCAATGGTCGGTTGAGCTTAGTGGGCGGTCAGTTGAGTCAATCAATGGTCGGTTGAGCTTAGTGAGCGGGCTGTTGAGCCAATCAATGGTCGGTTGAGCTTAGTGGGCGGGTAGTCGAGCCAATCAATGGTCGGTTGAGCTTAATGGGCGGTCAGTTGAGCCAATCAATGGTCAGTTGAGCTTAGTGGGCGGGCAGTTGAGCCAATCAATGGTCTGTTGAGCTCAGTGGGTGGTCAGTGGAGCCAATCAATGGTCGTTTGAGCTTAGTGGGCGGGCAGTTGAGCCAATCAATTGTCTGTTCAGCTTAGTGGGCGGGCTGTTGAGCCAATCAATGGTCGGTTGAGCTTAGTGGTCGGGTAGTTGAAATAATGAATGGTCGGTTAAACTTAATGGTCGGTCAGTTGAGCCAATCAATAGTCGGTTGAGCTTAGTGGGCGGGCAGTTGAGCCAATCCAAGGTTGGTTGAGCTTAGTGGGCGGGCAGTTGAGCCAATCAATGGTCGGTTGAGCTTAGTGGGTGGGCAGTTGAGCCAATCAGTGGTCGGTTGAGCTTAGTGGGCGGTCAGTTGAGCCAATCAAATGTCGGTTGAGCTTAGTGGGCGGTCAGTTGAGCCAATCAATGGTCGGTTGAGCTTCGTGGGCGGGCAGTTGAGCCAATCAATGGTCGGTTGAGCTTAGTGGGCGGGCAGTTGAGCCAGTCAATGGTCGGTTGAGCTTAGTGGGCGGGCAGGTGAGCCAATCCATGGTCGGTTGATCTTATTGGGCAGGCAGTTGAGCCAATCAATGGTCGGTTGGGCTTAGTGGGCGGGCAGTTGAGCCAATCAATGGTCGGTTGAGCTTAGTATGCGGGCAGTTGAGCCAATCAATGGTCGGTTGAGCTTAGTGGGCGGTCAGTTGAGTCAATCAATGGTCGGTTGAGCTTAGTGAGCGGGCTGTTGAGCCAATCAAATGTCGGTTGAGCTTAGTGGGCGGTCAGTTGAGCCAATCAATGGTCGGTTGAAATTAGGTGGCGGGCAGTTAAGCCAATTACTGGTCGGTTGAGCTTAGTGGGCGTGCAGTTGAGCCAATCCAATGTTGGTTGAGCTTAGTGGGCGGGCAGTTGAGCCAATCAATGGTCGGTTGAGCTTAGTGGGCGGGCAGTTGAGCCAATCAATGGTCGGTTGGGCTTAGTGGGCGGGCAGTTGAGCCAATCAATGGTCGGTTGAGCTTAGTGGGCGGGCAGGTGAGCCAATCCATGGTCGGTTGATCTTATTGGGCAGGCAGTTGAGCCAATCAATGGTCGGTTGGGCTTAGTGGGCGGGCAGTTGAGCCAATCAATGGTCGGTTGAGCTTAGTGGGCGGGCAGTTGAGCCAATCAATGGTCGGTTGAGCTTAGTGGGCGGTCAGTTGAGTCAATCAATGGTCGGTTGAGCTTAGTGAGCGGGCTGTTGAGCCAATCAATGGTCGGTTGAGCTTAGTGGGCGGGTAGTCGAGCCAATCAATGGTCGGTTGAGCTTAATGGGCGGTCAGTTGAGCCAATCAATGGTCAGTTGAGCTTAGTGGGCGGGCAGTTGAGCCAATCAATGGTCTGTTCAGCTCAGTGGGTGGTCAGTGGAGCCAATCAATGGTCGTTTGAGCTTAGTGGGCGGGCAGTTGAGCCAATCAATTGTCTGTTCAGCTTAGTGGGCGGGCTGTTGAGCCAATCAATGGTCGGTTGAGCTTAGTGGTCGGGTAGTTGAAATAATGAATGGTCGGTTAAACTTAATGGTCGGTCAGTTGAGCCAATCAATAGTCGGTTGAGCTTAGTGGGCGGGCAGTTGAGCCAATCCAAGGTTGGTTGAGCTTAGTGGGCGGGCAGTTGAGCCAATCAATGGTCGGTTGAGCTTAGTGGGTGGGCAGTTGAGCCAATCAGTGGTCGGTTGAGCTTAGTGGGCGGTTAGTTGAGCCAATCAAATGTCGGTTGAGCTTAGTGGGCGGTCAGTTGAGCCAATCAATGGTCGGTTGAGCTTCGTGGACGGGAAGTTGAGCCAATCAATGGTCGGTTGAAATTAGGTGGCGGGCAGTTAAGCCAATTACTGGTCGGTTGAGCTTAGTGGGCGTGCAGTTGAGCCAATCCAATGTTGGTTGAGCTTAGTGGGCGGGCAGTTGAGCCAATCAATGGTCGGTTGAGCTTAGTGGGCGGGCAGTTGAGCCAATCAATGGTCGGTTGGGCTTAGTGGGCGGGCAGTTGAGCCAATCAATGGTCGGTTGAGCTTAGTGGGCGGGCAGTTGAGCCAGTCAATGGTCGGTTGAGCTTAGTGGGCGGGCAGGTGAGCCAATCCATGGTCGGTTGATCTTATTGGGCAGGCAGTTGAGCCAATCAATGGTCGGTTGGGCTTAGTGGGCGGGCAGTTGAGCCAATCAATGGTCGGTTGAGCTTAGTGGGCGGGCAGTTGAGCCAATCAATGGTCGGTTGAGCTTAGTGGGCGGTCAGTAGAGCCAATCAATGGTTGGTTGAGCTTAGTGGGTGGGCAGTTGAGCATACAATGGTCGGTTGAGCTTAGTGGGCGGTCAGTTGAGCCAATCAATGGTCGTTTGAGCTTAGTGGGCGGTTAGTTGAGCAAATCAATGGTCAGTGGAGCTTAATGGGCGGTGAGTTGAGCAAATCAATGGTCGGTTGAGCTTAGTGGGCGCGCAGTTGAGCTAATCCAAGGTCGGTTGAGCTTAGTGGGCTTGCAGTTGAGCCAATCCAAGGTAGGTTGAGCTTAGTGGGCGGGCAGTTGAGCCAATCAGTGGTCGGTTGAGCTTAGTGGGCGGGCAGTTGAGCCAATCAATGGTCGGTTGAGCTTAGTGGGCCGGCAGTTGAGCCAATCAATGGTCGGTTGAGCTTAGTGGGCGGGCAGTTGAGCCAGTCAATGGTCGGTTGAGCTTAGTGGGCGGGCAGTTGAGCCAATCAATGGTCGGTTGAGCTTAGTGGGCCGGCAGTTGAGCCAATCAATGGTCGGTTGAGCTTAGTGGGCGGGCAGTTGAGCCAGTCAATGGTCGGTTGAGCTTAGTGGGCGGGCAGTTGAGCCAATCAATGGTCGGTTGATCTTAGTGGGCAGGCAGTTGAGTCAATCATTGGTCTGTTGAACTTAGTGGGCGGGCTGTTGTGCCAATCAATGGTCGGTTGAGCTTAGTGGTCGGGTAGTTGAAATAATGAATTGTCGGTTGAGCTTATTGGGTGGTCAGTTGAGCCAATAAATAGTCGGTTGAGCTTAGTGGTCGGGCAGTTGAGCCAATCAAAGGTCGGGTGAGCTTAGTGGGCGGGCAGTTGAGCCAATCAAAGGTCGGTTGAGCTTAATGGGCAGGCAGTTGAGCCAAACAAAGGCCGGTTGAGCTTAGTGGGCGGGCAGTTGAGCCAATCAAAGGTCGGTTGAGCTTAGTGGGCGGTCAGTTCAGCCAATCAAAGGTCGGTTGAGCTTAGTGGGCGGGCTGTTGAGCCAATCAAAAGTCGGTTGGCTTAGTGGGCGGTCAGTTGAGCCAATTAATGGTCGGTTGAGCTTAGTGGGCGGGCAGTTGAGCCAATCAATGGTCTGTTGAGCTCAGTGGGTGGTCAGTGGAGCCAATCAATGGTCGTTTGAGCTTAGTGGGCGGGCAGTTGAGCCAATCAATTGTCTGTTCAGCTTAGTGGGCGGGCTGTTGAGCCAATCAATGGTCGGTTGAGCTTAGTGGTCGGGTAGTTGAAATAATGAATGGTCGGTTAAACTTAATGGTCGGTCAGTTGAGCCAATCAATAGTCGGTAGAGCTTAGTGGGCGGGCAGTTGAGCCAATCCAAGGTTGGTTGAGCTTAGTGGGCGGGCAGTTGAGCCAATCAATGGTCGGTTGAGCTTAGTGGGCGGGCAGTTGAGCCAATCAGTGGTCGGTTGAGCTTAGTGGGCGGTCAGTTCAGCCAATCAAAGGTCGGTTGAGCTTAGTGGGTGGTCAGTTGAGCCAATCAATGGTCGGTTGAGCTTCGTGGACGGGAAGTTGAGCCAATCAATGGTCGACTGAAATTAGTGGGCGGGCAGTTGAGCCAATTACTGGTCGGTTGAGCTTAGTGGGCGGTCAGTTGAGTCAATCAATGTTCCGTTAAGCTTAGATGGGCGGGCATTTGAGCCAATCATTGGTCGGTTGAGCTTAGATGGGCGGGCATTTGAGCCTATCAGTGGTCGGTTGAGCTTAGTGGGCGGGCAGTTGAGTCAATCAATGGTCGGTTGAGCTTAGTGGGCGGGCAGTTGAGCCAATCCAAGGTCGGTTGAGCTAAGTGGTCGTGCAGTTGATCCAATCAAAGGTCGGTTGAGCTAAGTGGGCGGGCAGTTGAGTCAATCAATGGTCCGTTCAGATTAGTGGGCGGGCAGTTGAGCCAATCAATGGTCGGTTGAGCTTAGTGGGCGGGCAGTTGAGCCAATCAATGGTCTGTTGAGCTTAATGGGCGGGCTGTTGAGCCAATCAATGGTCGGTTGAGCTTCGTGGACGGGCAGTTGAGCCAATCAATGGTCGGTTGAAATTAGTGGGCGGGAGGTTAAGCCAATCAATGGTCGGTTGAGCTTAGTGGGCGGTCAGTTGAGTCAATCAATGGTCGGTTGAGCTTAGTGAGCGGGCTGTTGAGCCAATCAATGGTCGGTTGAGCTTAGTGGGCGGGTAGTCGAGCCAATCAATGGTCGGTTGAGCTTAATGGGCGGTCAGTTGAGCCAATCAATGGTCGGTTGAGCTTAGTGGGCGGGCAGTTGAGCCAATCAATGGTCTGTTGAGCTCAGTGGGTGGTCAGTGGAGCCAATCAATGGTCGTTTGAGCTTAGTGGGCGGGCAGTTGAGCCAATCAATTGTCTGTTCAGCTTAGTGGGCGGGCTGTTGAGCCAATCAATGGTCGGTTGAGCTTAGTGGTCGGGTAGTTGAAATAATGAATGGTCGGTTAAACTTAACTTACCGGCGGTTTTGCACGTCTTATCACGCCGTAGCAAGATCACGTCGCTAGCGTTTTACACGTATTTTTCTGACACTAAATTTTCGTTGTCAAACGGTCCAAGGCGTAGAATCCTGCGTTTCCTTTCCCCTCTCCTGAGAGCGGCACCCCGGAGCGCAGGGGCCCACCTTCTGTATTCACACATGCAAACAATACCCTTTCATCAGGTTGGGGTTTCAAGGTTCAGTGCATCCTTCTTATCAACGCAAAGATTTCTAAGCAAATCTCCTTGCTATTGTAAGCATCTGCTAAAAGCAAAACTTGATTCCTAGAATGAAATATCCACTTCTCTTTCTTCTAAGCTTAAAATTTACATTTAATTAATGATTGTGCTGTAAATGGATGCAACATAATTTAATCGACGACAATGACATTCAATTACATTTCAAATAAATTAATAAATAAAAGCCGTGAGATTTCAAATTGAACGAAAACAAACTAAGTATCCTTTTGGAAATAAATTTATAGCTACGGCTTTATTCGCTACTAACATATGATTTAGGAACTTTAACTGTTATAAAATCACAATGCTGTAAAAAAACCAAAGAGTACACGTAAAAGTTCAATTTTCAACTTTTATGTGCACTTACGTCGCGTTTTACGCACATTTAGGCAGATGTTGTACTCAAAACACATTATAAAAAAAAAAAAAAAAAAAGGGATATTTTTTCAAATTTATTTACTCTAACTGATTGGCCTTGGGTTTTGGTCGCAAATTTCAATCATTAATATCAGAAACATTTTAAATTCACCGATTCTGTCTACTACTTCAGCTTATAATTATTTTAATCACAAAGAAAAACAAACATTTATCTCTTAGCATACAATTTCAATTCTGTATAAGTAAAAAAAAACTAAATAAACAATATATAGTAAGAGCAAAAATTTTGCACAACACCAGGCAGCTATTGTGTTAACATTTATACAAAAAAAAAAAAAAAATCAGTTGTTAGCAAAGAACAATAATATTTTTTTTATTGTTATTAAAAATGGAAAAGTATAGGAAAATGAATAGTTTTCAAAAAAAAAAAAAAAATCAAAAATTGAATCGTTTGTAGCTTTTTCTTTTCAATAAAAAATAAAGAGCCTCGGAATTTTTTTCATTGAGAGGGGGAAGAAATTCAGAAGAATGGGACCTGACTCTTAGTAAAGGAAATTTCTATGGAGTTGCTTAACATCTACAGTATTTTGTAGGAAGATGGAAATGGGGAAATGGTTAAGTGAGAATTTATAACTATTCTTTTATGTAAAAAAAAGAATAATAATAAATAGAGAAAAATAAATAAAGGTTTAAACCGTTTTATAATTAAAACAAAACTTCAGCAGAGCTTAACTATTTGTATTTTATGAAGCAACAAATCCAGAATTTTCAATAATCTCAATTTGCCCAAAGCCTGATATTTATCTCAAATCACTATTTAATCTGTGCGATTGCTTGATACAAGTCATATGATCTTTCAATTCCTTGGAACAACTTAGGCGAAAATAATTATAAAACCTTGATTTTTATAGAAAAATCATAATTCATGCTTCATACTAATTAATAAACCTTTTACGGGGATGAAAATTCGTAAAATTATTTTAACAACTTTTTTGCTGCGACTTTTTTTTTACCACTATAATTTAAAAGTATTTCGTTGTTTACTATTTTTTGCTTTAATTGTGTTTTCATAACTTTGATTTGATACCTAGTTCGGTCACTTAGGTCTTAACTACTAGCAGGGGCACTCCGAAATAAAATGAGAGGGGAGGGGGAGAGGTGGATTCTCAAATTTTCGAATGAAGTTCTACTTTTTCCAAATGATAAACATGAGCATGCACATTATATCATACTTACATAACATCTAATGAGAAGCAACATTATGCATCATTAAAAACAATTTTTAAAATTTGAAAGAAGAATCTCAATGTTGCAATAGTGTTTCCACATTTTTCAAATGAGAATTTTTTGGGGAGGTTACACTGTCCTTCTGAGCCTCTCATCGAGGCGCCCCATACTAGATCCCATGTGATTGTCAGTGTTTCTTTAATAATAGCTTTGTTAAATACGCCATAATTCAGTGAATGTTGGATTTAGTATTTGTTTTCCGATTTTCAAACGGGATCCTAGACAGTCCCGATTTTCATTCAAAAATCCAGTGTCCCGGCCAGTTTACTTCACGTCTCGGTAAAATATAAGTTTCATTACAGATGACCAAAAAAATATAAAAATAATTAACCGTGAAGGATTATTTAAAATAATAAATTTTTCATTTCTGTACCTCGTAGCCAGACTGACGTAAGTCCAAAAATTTGAATTTTCTGTTTATTACTGCTAGGGTTCGCCGATATATATCCGATATTTGTTCTGAAAATATCATGATATTTTGATATTTTCGATATTTATTTTTCCAACTACGGTATTTTCAGTATAAAAATTATATTAATCATAGTAATATAGCTCATTTATTATTAAAAATACCTAAAAAGTTATGCACTATAGTTTTATGATGTATTATTACACATTAATATAACAAAATAATGTATTTTTTTTATTCATAAAATTATTAGTAATGTAACAATTTTAATGCATATTAAAAGTACCTAATTAAATGTTAACCATTGGTTGGAACAAAAGAAAATGTCTTATGACTGTGCCCCTGACTGTTGCATATTGTTTTTTTCTGAATCATATAACTGTGTAAAAGTAGCTAACAGAAGACAAATGAGTAGAACAGCTAACGCTATATTAACTCTATTAAAATTGACTAAAATGTAAGATGGAATATTAGATATGAATAATTAAAGAAACCTTAATTTTAAGTCTGCACATTATAATAATAAATAAAGAGTGATTTGAGGATGCATTTACTATTTTGAAGACATTAGTTTGCGTTGATTGAAAATATCGGATATTTTTCATATTTTCGAAAATTGCACTCACATGACATATTTTTTTCTCTCCTGTAAAGTAGCGTATGTGAATCACGTTAGTTTAGCTCTGAGGTACAGATTTGTAATTTATGAGCTATAAAATTACTATCGGATTTGCTTGTAAGGAATTTTACAAAAAGATTTAAAACAAAAAAGACTTTCTAAAAAAGTCCTAGCCAATGCAATAAGCAAGTAAATATTGTTCAAAATTCAATTCCTCATTTCTTGCTGAAGTAACTTCAAAAGATTAACGTTTACAAAATAAATTGTTTAAATGTATCTGCTTGCGTCATGTATAATTTATTATTCCTGGTTTAGGCTGATAATTAGTAATCATTTATCCATAGCATTGAGAATAAACTACCTTCTAAAACACTCTGAAAACCAGCCGGGGTGTGTACCTTTTGAAATACCCACGGTGGGGGGGGGGGGGGGTTTGGTTGAACATTTCGGAAATAAGGCAAGTCTAGGTATACCGCTATTACGATCACTTAGTCTCAAATATGGCGAGATTCGAAACATAAAAATGCATAAATAAAGAAAAAAATATACATATACAAACATAGTATGTAAAAAGTATGCATAGATGTATAAATTTGCAGTGCTTTTTTCCCCCAGCGTTAAAACAAAAACAACGAATTGCTGTTGCGCGGAAGGGGGGAGGAAATTCCTTTATTGCTTTTTATTATTACGTATCATTTCAGGTTATGCAAAACATTACAATCATAACTAAATGCATTTAGCTATTTCATATTGAAATAACTTGTTCCAAATATTGTTTTATAAATGTTGAATATGAGTAGTTAAATTCAATAATAAAATATGTGAATAGTAATTTAGAGCAGTAGTAGGAGATAGCAATTCCAGAGATTTAAAATCTAGATTATTACTTCATAAATATTACAGAAAGTTGTGATTAGTAAAACACGACTGGCTGAAAGGAATTCAACTCGTTTGCTACACGTGTTGAAGGGAGAAATGGGCGGGACGGACCTTGACAGCATGTCTGGAGGAGTTCCACTCTTCCCTGCGACACGCGTTGAAAAGAAAGGGGTTGAGCTTTGACAGCACGTCCTGCTCAAAAGGGATTAAGTGCTTTTTATCTCCTTCCGAAAGGGGGAGGGAATTTCAAGATAAAAATTATTGACCATTTCGAGCAGATAGCCATGTTCCCAAGGTGACCTTTTCCAGGTGAAATTCCGCTCGTATGTCAAACCGCCAGAGAGTTAATGGTCGGTCAGTTGAGCCAATCAATAGTCGGTTGAGCTTAGTGGGCGGGCAGTTGAGCCAATCCAAGGTTGGTTGAGCTTAGTGGGCGGGCAGTTGAGCCAATCAATGGTCGGTTGAGCTTAGTGGGCGGGCAGTTGAGCCAATCAGTGGTCGGTTGAGCTTAGTGGGCGGTCAGTTCAGCCAATCAAAGGTCGGTTGAGCTTAGTGGGCGGTCAGTTGAGCCAATCAATGGTCGGTTGAGCTTCGTGGACGGGAAGTTGAGCCAATCAATGGTCGGTTGAAATTAGTGGGCGGGCAGTTGAGCCAATTACTGGTCGTTTGAGCTTAGTGGGCGGGCAGTTGAGCCAATCAAAGGTCGGTTGAGCTTAATGGGCAGGCAGTTGAGCCAAACAAAGGCCGGTTGAGCTTAGTGGGCGGGCAGTTGAGCCAATCAAAGGTCGGTTGAGCTGAGTGGGCGGTCAGTTCAGCCAATCAAAGGTCGGTTGAGCTTAGTGGGCGGGCTGTTGAGCCAATCAAAAGTCGGTTGGCTTAGTGGGCGGTCAGTTGAGCCAATCAATGGTCGGTTGAGCTTCGTGGACGGGCAGTTGAGCCAATCAAAGGTCGGTTGAGCTTAATGGGCAGGCAGTTGAGCCAAACAAAGGCCGGTTGAGCTTAGTGGGCGGGCAGTTGAGCCAATCAATGGTCGGTTGAGCTTCGTGGACGGGCAGTTGAGCCAATCAATGGTCGGTTGAAATTAGTGGGCGGGAGGTTAAGCCAATCAATGGTCGGTTGAGCTTAGTGGGCGGTCAGTTGAGTCAATCAATGGTCGGTTGAGCTTAGTGAGCGGGCTGTTGAGCCAATCAATGGTCGGTTGAGCTTAGTGGGCGGGTAGTCGAGCCAATCAATGGTCGGTTGAGCTTAATGGGCGGTCAGTTGAGCCAATCAATGGTCGGTTGAGCTTAGTGGGCGGGCAGTTGAGCCAATCAATGGTCTGTTGAGCTCAGTGGGTGGTCAGTGGAGCCAATCAATGGTCGTTTGAGCTTAGTGAGCGGGCAGTTGAGCCAATCAATTGTCTGTTCAGCTTAGTGGGCGGGCTGTTGAGCCAATCAATGGTCGGTTGAGCTTAGTGGGCGGGCAGTTGAGCCAGTCAATGGTCGGTTGAGCTTAGTGGGCGGGCAGGTGAGCCAATCCATGGTCGGTTGATCTTATTGGGCAGGCAGTTGAGCCAATCAATGGTCGGTTGAGCTTAGTGGGCGGTCAGTAGAGCCAATCAATGGTCGGTTGAGCTTAGTGGGTGGGCAGTTGAGCCAATAAATAGTCGGTTGAGCTTAGTGGTCGGGCAGTTGAGCCAATCAAAGGTCGGGTGAGCTTAGTGGTCGGGTAGTTGAAATAATGAATGGTCGGTTGAGCTTATTGGGCGGTCAGTTGAGCCAATAAATAGTCGGTTGAGCTTAGTGGTCGGGCAGTTGAGCCAATCAAAGCTCGGGTGAGCTTAGTGGGCGGGCAGTTGAGCCAATCAAAGGTCGGTTGAGCTTAATGGGCAGGCAGTTGAGCCAAACAAAGGCCGGTTGAGCTTAGTGGGCGGGCAGTTGAGCCAATCAAAGGTCGGTTGAGCTTAGTGGGCGGTCAGTTCAGCCAATCAAAGGTCGGTTGAGCTTAGTGGGCGGGCTGTTGAGCCAATCAAAAGTCGGTTGGCTTAGTGGGCGGTCAGTTGAGCCAATCAATGGTCGGTTGAGCTTCGTGGACGGGCAGTTGAGCCAATCAATGGTCGGTTGAAATTAGTGGGCGGGAGGTTAAGCCAATCAATGGTCGGTTGAGCTTAGTGGGCGGTCAGTTGAGTCAATCAATGGTCGGTAGAGCTTAGTGAGCGGGCTGTTGAGCCAATCAATGGTCGGTTGAGCTTAGTGGGCGGGTAGTCGAGCCAATCAATGGTCGGTTGAGCTTAGTGGTCGGGTAGTTGAAATAATGAATGGTCGGTTAAACTTAATGGTCGGTCAGTTGAGCCAATCACTAGTCGGTTGAGCTTAGTGGGCGGGCAGTTGAGCCAATCCAAGGTTGGTTGAGCTTAGTGGGCGGGCAGTTGAGCCAATCAATGGTCGGTTGAGCTTAGTGGGCGGGCAGTTGAGCCAATCAGTGGTCGGTTGAGCTTAGTGGGCGGTCAGTTCAGCCAATCAAAGGTCGGTTGAGCTTAGTGGGCGGTCAGTTGAGCCAATCAATGGTCGGTTGAGCTTCGTGGACGGGAAGTTGAGCCAATCAATGGTCGGTTGAAATTAGTGGGCGGGCAGTTGAGCCAATTACTGGTCGGTTGAGCTTAGTGGGCGGGCAGTTGAGCCAATCAAAGGTCGGTTGAGCTTAATGGGCAGGCAGTTGAGCCAAACAAAGGCCAGTTGAGCTTAGTGGGCGGGCAGTTGAGCCAATCAAAGGTCGGTTGAGCTTAGTGGGCGGTCAGTTCAGCCAATCAAAGGTCGGTTGAGCTTAGTGGGCGGGCTGTTGAGCCAATCAAAAGTCGGTTGGCTTAGTGGGCGGTCAGTTGAGCCAATCAATGGTCGGTTGAGCTTCGTGGACGGGCAGTTGAGCCAATCAATGGTCGGTTGAAATTAGTGGGCGGGAGGTTAAGCCAATCAATGGTCGGTTGAGCTTAGTGGGCGGTCAGTTGAGTCAATCAATGGTCGGTTGAGCTTAGTGAGCGGGCTGTTGAGCCAATCAATGGTCGGTTGAGCTTAGTGGGCGGGTAGTCGAGCCAATCAATGGTCGGTTGAGCTTAATGGGCGGTCAGTTGAGCCAATCAATGGTCGGTTGAGCTTAGTGGGCGGGCAGTTGAGCCAATCAATGGTCTGTTGAGCTCAGTGGGTGGTCAGTGGAGCCAATCAATGGTCGATTGAGCTTAGTGGGCGGGCAGTTGAGCCAATCAATTGTCTGTTCAGCTTAGTGGGCGGGCTGTTGAGCCAATCAATGGTCGGTTGAGCTTAGTGGTCGGGTAGTTGAAATAATGAATGGTCGGTTAAACTTAATGGTCGGTCAGTTGAGCCAATCAATAGTCGGTTGAGCTTAGTGGGCGGGCAGTTGAGCCAATCCAAGGTTGGTTGAGCTTAGTGGGCGGGCAGTTGCGCCAATCAATGGTCGGTTGAGCTTAGTGGGCGGGCAGTTGAGCCAATCAGTGGTCGGTTGAGCTTAGTGGGCGGTCAGTTCAGCCAATCAAAGGTCGGTTGAGCTTAGTGGGCGGTCAGTTGAGCCAATCAATGGTCGGTTGAGCTTCGTGGACGGGAAGTTGAGCCAATCAATGGTCGGTTGAAATTAGTGGGCGGGCAGTTGAGCCAATTACTGGTCGGTTGAGCTTAGTGGGCGGTCAGTTGAGTCAATCAATGTTCCGTTAAGCTTAGATGGGCGGGCATTTGAGCCAATCATTGGTCGGTTGAGCTTAGATGGGCGGGCATTTGAGCCTATCAGTGGTCGGTTGAGCTTAGTGGGCGGGCAGTTGAGTCAATCAATGGTAGGTTGAGCTTAATGGGCGGTCAGTTGAGCCAATCAATGGTCGGTTGAGCTTAGTGGGCGGGCAGTTGAGCCATTCCAAGGTCGGTTGAGCTAAGTGGTCGTGCAGTTGATCCAATCAAAGGTCGGTTGAGCTAAGTGGGCGGGCAGTTGAGTCAATCAATGGTCCGTTCAGATTAGTGGGCGGGCAGTTGAGCCAATCAATGGTCGGTTGAGCTTAGTGGGCGGGCAGTTGAGCCAATCAATGGTCTGTTGAGCTTAATGGGCGGGCTGTTGAGCCAATCAATGGTCGGTGGAGCTTAATGGGCGGTGAGTTGAGCGAATCAATGGTCGGTTGAGCTTAGTGGGCGGGCAGTTGTAATCCAAGGTCGGTTGAGCTTAGTGGGCGTGCAGTTGAGCCAATCCAAGGTAGGTTGAGCTTAGTGGGCGGGCAGTTGAGCCAATCAATGGTCGGTTGAGCTTAGTGGGCGGGCAGTTGAGCCAGTCAATGGTCGGTTGAGCTTAGTGGGCGGGCAGGTGAGCCAATCCATGGTCGGTTGATCTTATTGGGCAGGCAGTTGAGCCAATCAATGGTCGGTTGAGCTTAGTGGGCGGTCAGTAGAGCCAATCAATGGTCGGTTGAGCTTAGTGGGTGGGCAGTTGAGCATACAATGGTCGGTTGAGCTTAGTGGGCGGTTAGTTGAGCCAATCAATGGTCGGTTGAGCTTAGTGGGCGGTTAGTTGAGCAAATCAATGGTCGGTGGAGCTTAATGGGCGGTGAGTTGAGCAAATCAATGGTCGGTTGAGCTTTGTGGGCGGGCAGTTGAGCTAATGCAAGGTCGGTTGAGCTTAGTGGGCTTGCAGTTGAGCCAATCAATGGTCGGTTGAGCTTAGTGGGCGGGCAGTTGAGCCAATCAAAGGTCGGTTGAGCTTAGTGGGCGGTCAGTAGAGCCAATCAATGGTCGGTTGAGCTTAGTGGGTGGGCAGTTGAGCATACAATGGTCGGTTGAGCTTAGTGGGCGGTCAGTTGAGCCAATCAATGGTCGTTTGAGCTTAGTGGGCGGTTAGTTGAGCAAATCAATGGTCAGTGGAGCTTAATGGGCGGTGAGTTGAGCAAATCAATGGTCGGTTGAGCTTAGTGGGCGCGCAGTTGAGCTAATCCAAGGTCGGTTGAGCTTAGTGGGCTTGCAGTTGAGCCAATCCAAGGTAGGTTGAGCTTAGTGGGCGGGCAGTTGAGCCAATCAGTGGTCGGTTGAGCTTAGTGGGCGGGCAGTTGAGCCAATAAATGGTCGGTTGAGCTTAGTGGGCCGGCAGTTGAGCCAGTCAATGGTTGGTTGAGCTTAGTGGGCGGGCAGTTTAGCCAGTCAATGGTCGGTTGAGCTTAGTGGGCGGGCAGTTGAGCCAATCAATGGTCGGTTGAGCTTAGTGGGCCGGCAGTTGAGCCAATCAATGGTCGGTTGAGCTTAGTGGGCGGGCAGTTGAGCCAGTCAATGGTCGGTTGAGCTTAGTGGGCGGGCAGTTGAGCCAATCAATGGTCGGTTGATCTTAGTGGGCAGGCAGTTGAGTCAATCATTGGTCTGTTGAACTTAGTGGGCGGGCTGTTGAGCCAATCAATGGTCGGTTGAGCTTAGTGGTCGGGTAGTTGAAATAATGAATGGTCGGTTGAGCTTATTGGGCGGTCAGTTTAGCCAATAAATAGTCGGTTGAGCTTAGTGGTCGGGCAGTTGAGCCAATCAAAGGTCGGGTGAGCTTAGTGGGCGGGCAGTTGAGCCAATCAAAGGTCGGTTGAGCTTAATGGGCAGGCAGTTGAGCCAAACAAAGGCCGGTTGAGCTTAGTGGGCGGGCAGTTGAGCCAATCAAAGGTCGGTTGAGCTTAGTGGGCGGTCAGTTCAGCCAATCAAAGGTCGGTTGAGCTTAGTGGGCGGGCTGTTGAGCCAATCAAAAGTCGGTTGGCTTAGTGGGCGGTCAGTTGAGCCAATCAATGGTCGGTTGAGCTCCGTGGATGGGCAGTTGAGCCAATCAATGGTCGGTTGAAATTAGTGGGCGGGAGGTTAAGCCAATCAATGGTCGGTTGAGCTTAGTGGGCGGTCAGTTGAGTCAATCAATGGTCGGTTGAGCTTAGTGAGCGGGCTGTTGAGCCAATCAATGGTCGGTTGAGCTTAGTGGGCGGGTAGTCGAGCCAATCAATGGTCGGTTGAGCTTAATGGGCGGTCAGTTGAGCCAATCAATGGTCGGTTGAGCTTAGTGGGCGGGCAGTTGAGCCAATCAATGGTCTGTTGAGCTCAGTGGGTGGTCAGTGGAGCCAATCAATGGTCGTTTGAGCTTAGTGGGCGGGCAGTTGAGCCAATCAATTGTCTGTTCAGCTTAGTGGGCGGGCTGTTGAGCCAATCAATGGTCGGTTGAGCTTAGTGGTCGGGTAGTTGAAATAATGAATGGTCGGTTAAACTTAATGGTCGGTCAGTTGAGCCAATCAATAGTCGGTTGAGCTTAGTGGGCGGGCAGTTGAGCCAATCCAAGGTTGGTTGAGCTTAGTGGGCGGGCAGTTGCGCCAATCAATGGTCGGTTGAGCTTAGTGGGCGGGCAGTTGAGCCAATCAGTGGTCGGTTGAGCTTAGTGGGCGGTCAGTTCAGCCAATCAAAGGTCGGTTGAGCTTAGTGGGCGGTCAGTTGAGCCAATCAATGGTCGGTTGAGCTTCGTGGACGGGAAGTTGAGCCAATCAATGGTCGGTTGAAATTAGTGGGCGGGCAGTTGAGCCAATTACTGGTCGGTTGAGCTTAGTGGGCGGTCAGTTGAGTCAATCAATGTTCCGTTAAGCTTAGATGGGCGGGCATTTGAGCCAATCATTGGTCGGTTGAGCTTAGATGGGCGGGCATTTGAGCCTATCAGTGGTCGGTTGAGCTTAGTGGGCGGGCAGTTGAGTCAATCAATGGTAGGTTGAGCTTAATGGGCGGTCAGTTGAGCCAATCAATGGTCGGTTGAGCTTAGTGGGCGGGCAGTTGAGCCAATCCAAGGTCGGTTGAGCTAAGTGGTCGTGCAGTTGATCCAATCAAAGGTCGGTTGAGCTAAGTGGGCGGGCAGTTGAGTCAATCAATGGTCCGTTCAGATTAGTGGGCGGGCAGTTGAGCCAATCAATGGTCGGTTGAGCTTAGTGGGCGGGCAGTTGAGCCAATCAATGGTCTGTTGAGCTTAATGGGCGGGCTGTTGAGCCAATCAATGGTCGGTGGAGCTTAATGGGCGGTGAGTTGAGCGAATCAATGGTCGGTTGAGCTTAGTGGGCGGGCAGTTGTAATCCAAGGTCGGTTGAGCTTAGTGGGCGTGCAGTTGAGCCAATCCAAGGTAGGTTGAGCTTAGTGGGCGGGCAGTTGAGCCAATCAATGGTCGGTTGAGCTTAGTGGGCGGGTAGTTGAGCCAGTCAATGGTCGGTTGAGCTTAGTAGGCGGGCAGGTGAGCCAATCCATGGTCGGTTGATCTTATTGGGCAGGCAGTTGAGCCAATCAATGGTCGGTTGAGCTTAGTGGGCGGTCAGTAGAGCCAATCAATGGTCGGTTGAGCTTAGTGGGTGGGCAGTTGAGCATACAATGGTCAGTTGAGTTTAGTGGGCGGTCAGTTGAGCCAATCAATGGTCGGTTGAGCTTAGTGGGCGGTTAGTTGAGCAAATCAATGGTCGGTTGAAATTAGTGGGCGCGCAGTTGAGCCAATTACTGGTCGGTTGAGCTTAGTGGGCGGTCAGTTGAGTCAATCAATGTTCCGTTAAGCTTAGATGGGCGGGCATTTGAGCCAATCATTGGTCGGTTGAGCTTAGATGGGCGGGCATTTGAGCCTATCAGTGGTCGGTTGAGCTTAGTGGGCGGGCAGTTGAGTCAATCAATGGTAGGTTGAGCTTAATGGGCGGTCAGTTGAGCCAATCAATGGTCGGTTGAGCTTAGTGGGCGGGCAGTTGAGCCAATCCAAGGTCGATTGAGCTAAGTGGTCGTGCAGTTAATCCAATCAAAGGTCGGTTGAGCTAAGTGGGCGGGCAGTTGAGTCAATCAATGGTCCGTTCAGACTAGTGGGCGGGCAGTTGAGCCAATCAATGGTCGGTTGAGCTTAGTGGGCGGGCAGTTGAGCCAATCAATGGTCTGTTGAGCTTAGTGGGCGTGCAGTTGAGCCAATCCAAGGTAGGTTGAGCTTAGTGGGCGGGCAGTTGAGCCAATCAATGTTGGGTTGAGCTTAGTGGGCGGGCAGTTGAGCCAGTCAATGGTCGGTTGAGCTTAGTGGGCGGGCAGGTGAGCCAATCCATGGTCGGTTGATCTTATTGGGCAGGCAGTTGAGCCAATCAATGGTCGGTTGAGCTTAGTGGGCGGTCAGTAGAGCCAATCAATGGTCGGTTGAGCTTAGTGGGTGGGCAGTTGAGCCAATAAATAGTCGGTTGAGCTTAGTGGTCGGGCAGTTGAGCCAGACAAAGGTCGGGTGAGCTTAGTGGTCGGGTAGTTGAAATAATGAATGGTCGGTTGAGCTTATTGGGCGGTCAGTTGAGCCAATAAATAGTCGGTTGAGCTTAGTGGTCGGGCAGTTGAGCCAATCAAAGGTCGGGTGAGCTTAGTGGGCGGGCAGTTGAGCCAATCAAAGGTCGGTTGAGCTTAATGGGCAGGCAGTTGAGCCAAACAAAGGCCGCTTGAGCTTAGTGGGCGGGCAGTTGAGCCAATCAAAGGTCGGTTGAGCTTAGTGGGCGGTCAGTTCAGCCAATCAAAGGTCGGTTGAGCTTAGTGGGCGGGCTGTTGAGCCAATCAAAAGTCGGTTGGCTTAGTGGGCGGTCAGTTGAGCCAATCAATGGTCGGTTGAGCTTCGTGGACGGGCAGTTGAGCCAATCAATGGTCGGTTGAAATTAGTGGGCGGGAGGTTAAGCCAATCAATGGTCGGTTGAGCTTAGTGGGCGGTCAGTTGAGTCAATCAATGGTCGGTAGAGCTTAGTGAGCGGGCTGTTGAGCCAATCAATGGTCGGTTGAGCTTAGTGGGCGGGTAGTCGAGCCAATCAATGGTCGGTTGAGCTTAATGGGCGGTCAGTTGAGCCAATCAATGGTCGGTTGAGCTTAGTGGGCGGGCAGTTGAGCCAATCAATGGTCTGTTGAGCTCAGTGGGTGGTCAGTGGAGCCAATCAATGGTCGTTTGAGCTTAGTGGGCGGGCAGTTGAGCCAATCAATTGTCTGTTCAGCTTAGTGGGCGGGCTGTTGAGCCAATCAATGGTCGGTTGAGCTTAGTGGTCGGGTAGTTGAAATAATGAATGGTCGGTTAAACTTAATGGTCGGTCAGTTGAGCCAATCACTAGTCGGTTGAGCTTAGTGGGCGGGCAGTTGAGCCAATCCAAGGTTGGTTGAGCTTAGTGGGCGGGCAGTTGAGCCAATCAATGGTCGGTTGAGCTTAGTGGGCGGGCAGTTGAGCCAATCAGTGGTCGGTTGAGCTTAGTGGGCGGTCAGTTCAGCCAATCAAAGGTCGGTTGAGCTTAGTGGGCGGTAAGTTGAGCCAATCAATGGTCGGTTGAGCTTCGTGGACGGGAAGTTGAGCCAATCAATGGTCGGTTGAAATTAGTGGGCGGGCAGTTGAGCCAATTACTGGTCGGTTGAGCTTAGTGGGCGGGCAGTTGAGCCAATCAAAGGTCGGTTGAGCTTAATGGGCAGGCAGTTGAGCCAAACAAAGGCCAGTTGAGCTTAGTGGGCGGGCAGTTGAGCCAATCAAAGGTCGGTTGAGCTTAGTGGGCGGTCAGTTCAGCCAATCAAAGGTCGGTTGAGCTTAGTGGGCGGGCTGTTGAGCCAATCAAAAGTCGGTTGGCTTAGTGGGCGGTCAGTTGAGCCAATCAATGGTCGGTTGAGCTTCGTGGACGGGCAGTTGAGCCAATCAATGGTCGGTTGAAATTAGTGGGCGGGAGGTTAAGCCAATCAATGGTCGGTTGAGCTTAGTGGGCGGTCAGTTGAGTCAATCAATGGTCGGTTGAGCTTAGTGAGCGGGCTGTTGAGCCAATCAATGGTCGGTTGAGCTTAGTGGGCGGGTAGTCGAGCCAATCAATGGTCGGTTGAGCTTAATGGGCGGTCAGTTGAGCCAATCAATGGCCGGTTGAGCTTAGTGGGCGGGCAGTTGAGCCAATCAATGGTCTGTTGAGCTCAGTGGGTGGTCAGTGGAGCCAATCAATGGTCGTTTGAGCTTAGTGGGCGGGCAGTTGAGCCAATCAATTGTCTGTTCAGCTTAGTGGGCGGGCTGTTGAGCCAATCAATGGTCGGTTGAGCTTAGTGGTCGGGTAGTTGAAATAATGAATGGTCGGTTAAACTTAATGGTCGGTCAGTTGAGCCAATCAATAGTCGGTTGAGCTTAGTGGGCGGGCAGTTGAGCCAATCCAAGGTTGGTTGAGCTTAGTGGGCGGGCAGTTGCGCCAATCAATGGTCGGTTGAGCTTAGTGGGCGGGCAGTTGAGCCAATCAGTGGTCGGTTGAGCTTAGTGGGCGGTCAGTTCAGCCAATCAAAGGTCGGTTGAGCTTAGTGGGCGGTCAGTTGAGCCAATCAATGGTCGGTTGAGCTTCGTGGACGGGAAGTTGAGCCAATCAATGGTCGGTTGAAATTAGTGGGCGGGCAGTTGAGCCAATTACTGGTCGGTTGAGCTTAGTGGGCGGTCAGTTGAGTCAATCAATGTTCCGTTAAGCTTAGATGGGCGGGCATTTGAGCCAATCATTGGTCGGTTGAGCTTAGATGGGCGGGCATTTGAGCCTATCAGTGGTCGGTTGAGCTTAGTGGGCGGGCAGTTGAGTCAATCAATGGTAGGTTGAGCTTAATGGGCGGTCAGTTGAGCCAATCAATGGTCGGTTGAGCTTAGTGGGCGGGCAGTTGAGCCAATCCAAGGTCGGTTGAGCTAAGTGGTCGTGCAGTTGATCCAATCAAAGGTCGGTTGAGCTAAGTGGGCGGGCAGTTGAGTCAATCAATGGTCCGTTCAGATTAGTGGGCGGGCAGTTGAGCCAATCAATGGTCGGTTGAGCTTAGTGGGCGGGCAGTTGAGCCAATCAATGGTCTGTTGAGCTTAATGGGCGGGCTGTTGAGCCAATCAATGGTCGGTGGAGCTTAATGGGCGGTGAGTTGAGCGAATCAATGGTCGGTTGAGCTTAGTGGGCGGGCAGTTGTAATCCAAGGTCGGTTGAGCTTAGTGGGCGTGCAGTTGAGCCAATCCAAGGTAGGTTGAGCTTAGTGGGCGGGCAGTTGAGCCAATCAATGGTCGGTTGAGCTTAGTGGGCGGGTAGTTGAGCCAGTCAATGGTCGGTTGAGCTTAGTAGGCGGGCAGGTGAGCCAATCCATGGTCGGTTGATCTTATTGGGCAGGCAGTTGAGCCAATCAATGGTCGGTTGAGCTTAGTGGGCGGTCAGTAGAGCCAATCAATGGTCGGTTGAGCTTAGTGGGTGGGCAGTTGAGCATACAATGGTCAGTTGAGTTTAGTGGGCGGTCAGTTGAGCCAATCAATGGTCGGTTGAGCTTAGTGGGCGGTTAGTTGAGCAAATCAATGGTCGGTTGAAATTAGTGGGCGCGCAGTTGAGCCAATTACTGGTCGGTTGAGCTTAGTGGGCGGTCAGTTGAGTCAATCAATGTTCCGTTAAGCTTAGATGGGCGGGCATTTGAGCCAATCATTGGTCGGTTGAGCTTAGTGGGCGGGCAGTTGAGTCAATCAATGGTAGGTTGAGCTTAATGGGCGGTCAGTTGAGCCAATCAATGGTCGGTTGAGCTTAGTGGGCGGGCAGTTGAGCCAATCCAAGGTCGATTGAGCTAAGTGGTCGTGCAGTTAATCCAATCAAAGGTCGGTTGAGCTAAGTGGGCGGGCAGTTGAGTCAATCAATGGTCCGTTCAGACTAGTGGGCGGGCAGTTGAGCCAATCAATGGTCGGTTGAGCTTAGTGGGCGGGCAGTTGAGCCAATCAATGGTCTGTTGAGCTTAGTGGGCGTGCAGTTGAGCCAATCCAAGGTAGGTTGAGCTTAGTGGGCGGGCAGTTGAGCCAATCAATGTTGGGTTGAGCTTAGTGGGCGGGCAGTTGAGCCAGTCAATGGTCGGTTGAGCTTAGTGGGCGGGCAGGTGAGCCAATCCATGGTCGGTTGATCTTATTGGGCAGGCAGTTGAGCCAATCAATGGTCGGTTGAGCTTAGTGGGCGGTCAGTAGAGCCAATCAATGGTCGGTTGAGCTTAGTGGGTGGGCAGTTGAGCCAATAAATAGTCGGTTGAGCTTAGTGGTCGGGCAGTTGAGCCAGACAAAGGTCGGGTGAGCTTAGTGGTCGGGTAGTTGAAATAATGAATGGTCGGTTGAGCTTATTGGGCGGTCAGTTGAGCCAATAAATAGTCGGTTGAGCTTAGTGGTCGGGCAGTTGAGCCAATCAAAGGTCGGGTGAGCTTAGTGGGCGGGCAGTTGAGCCAATCAAAGGTCGGTTGAGCTTAATGGGCAGGCAGTTGAGCCAAACAAAGGCCGCTTGAGCTTAGTGGGCGGGCAGTTGAGCCAATCAAAGGTCGGTTGAGCTTAGTGGGCGGTCAGTTCAGCCAATCAAAGGTCGGTTGAGCTTAGTGGGCGGGCTGTTGAGCCAATCAAAAGTCGGTTGGCTTAGTGGGCGGTCAGTTGAGCCAATCAATGGTCGGTTGAGCTTCGTGGACGGGCAGTTGAGCCAATCAATGGTCGGTTGAAATTAGTGGGCGGGAGGTTAAGCCAATCAATGGTCGGTTGAGCTTAGTGGGCGGTCAGTTGAGTCAATCAATGGTCGGTAGAGCTTAGTGAGCGGGCTGTTGAGCCAATCAATGGTCGGTTGAGCTTAGTGGGCGGGTAGTCGAGCCAATCAATGGTCGGTTGAGCTTAATGGGCGGTCAGTTGAGCCAATCAATGGTCGGTTGAGCTTAGTGGGCGGGCAGTTGAGCCAATCAATGGTCTGTTGAGCTCAGTGGGTGGTCAGTGGAGCCAATCAATGGTCGTTTGAGCTTAGTGGGCGGGCAGTTGAGCCAATCAATTGTCTGTTCAGCTTAGTGGGCGGGCTGTTGAGCCAATCAATGGTCGGTTGAGCTTAGTGGTCGGGTAGTTGAAATAATGAATGGTCGGTTAAACTTAATGGTCGGTCAGTTGAGCCAATCACTAGTCGGTTGAGCTTAGTGGGCGGGCAGTTGAGCCAATCCAAGGTTGGTTGAGCTTAGTGGGCGGGCAGTTGAGCCAATCAATGGTCGGTTGAGCTTAGTGGGCGGGCAGTTGAGCCAATCAGTGGTCGGTTGAGCTTAGTGGGCGGTCAGTTCAGCCAATCAAAGGTCGGTTGAGCTTAGTGGGCGGTAAGTTGAGCCAATCAATGGTCGGTTGAGCTTCGTGGACGGGAAGTTGAGCCAATCAATGGTCGGTTGAAATTAGTGGGCGGGCAGTTGAGCCAATTACTGGTCGGTTGAGCTTAGTGGGCGGGCAGTTGAGCCAATCAAAGGTCGGTTGAGCTTAATGGGCAGGCAGTTGAGCCAAACAAAGGCCAGTTGAGCTTAGTGGGCGGGCAGTTGAGCCAATCAAAGGTCGGTTGAGCTTAGTGGGCGGTCAGTTCAGCCAATCAAAGGTCGGTTGAGCTTAGTGGGCGGGCTGTTGAGCCAATCAAAAGTCGGTTGGCTTAGTGGGCGGTCAGTTGAGCCAATCAATGGTCGGTTGAGCTTCGTGGACGGGCAGTTGAGCCAATCAATGGTCGGTTGAAATTAGTGGGCGGGAGGTTAAGCCAATCAATGGTCGGTTGAGCTTAGTGGGCGGTCAGTTGAGTCAATCAATGGTCGGTTGAGCTTAGTGAGCGGGCTGTTGAGCCAATCAATGGTCGGTTGAGCTTAGTGGGCGGGTAGTCGAGCCAATCAATGGTCGGTTGAGCTTAATGGGCGGTCAGTTGAGCCAATCAATGGCCGGTTGAGCTTAGTGGGCGGGCAGTTGAGCCAATCAATGGTCTGTTGAGCTCAGTGGGTGGTCAGTGGAGCCAATCAATGGTCGTTTGAGCTTAGTGGGCGGGCAGTTGAGCCAATCAATTGTCTGTTCAGCTTAGTGGGCGGGCTGTTGAGCCAATCAATGGTCGGTTGAGCTTAGTGGTCGGGTAGTTGAAATAATGAATGGTCGGTTAAACTTAATGGTCGGTCAGTTGAGCCAATCAATAGTCGGTTGAGCTTAGTGGGCGGGCAGTTGAGCCAATCCAAGGTTGGTTGAGCTTAGTGGGCGGGCAGTTGCGCCAATCAATGGTCGGTTGAGCTTAGTGGGCGGGCAGTTGAGCCAATCAGTGGTCGGTTGAGCTTAGTGGGCGGTCAGTTCAGCCAATCAAAGGTCGGTTGAGCTTAGTGGGCGGTCAGTTGAGCCAATCAATGGTCGGTTGAGCTTCGTGGACGGGAAGTTGAGCCAATCAATGGTCGGTTGAAATTAGTGGGCGGGCAGTTGAGCCAATTACTGGTCGGTTGAGCTTAGTGGGCGGTCAGTTGAGTCAATCAATGTTCCGTTAAGCTTAGATGGGCGGGCATTTGAGCCAATCATTGGTCGGTTGAGCTTAGATGGGCGGGCATTTGAGCCTATCAGTGGTCGGTTGAGCTTAGTGGGCGGGCAGTTGAGTCAATCAATGGTAGGTTGAGCTTAATGGGCGGTCAGTTGAGCCAATCAATGGTCGGTTGAGCTTAGTGGGCGGGCAGTTGAGCCAATCAATGGTCGGTTGAGCTTAGTGGGCGGGCAGTTGAGCCAATCAATGGTCTGTTGAGCTTAATGGGCGGGCTGTTGAGCCAATCAATGGTCGGTGGAGCTTAATGGGCGGTGAGTTGAGCGAATCAATGGTCGGTTGAGCTTAGTGGGCGGGCAGTTGTAATCCAAGGTCGGTTGAGCTTAGTGGGCGTGCAGTTGAGCCAATCCAAGGTAGGTTGAGCTTAGTGGGCGGGCAGTTGAGCCAATCAATGGTCGGTTGAGCTTAGTGGGCGGGCAGTTGAGCCAGTCAATGGTCGGTTGAGCTTAGTGGGCGGGCAGGTGAGCCAATCCATGGTCGGTTGATCTTATTGGGCAGGCAGTTGAGCCAATCAATGGTCGGTTGAGCTTAGTGGGCGGTCAGTAGAGCCAATCAATGGTCGGTTGAGCTTAGTGGGTGGGCAGTTGAGCATACAATGGTCGGTTGAGCTTAGTGGGCGGTCAGTTGAGCCAATCAATGGTCGGTTGAGCTTAGTGGGCGGTTAGTTGAGCAAATCAATGGTCGGTGGAGCTTAATGGGCGGTGAGTTGAGCAAATCAATGGTCGGTTGAGCTTTGTGGGCGGGCAGTTGAGCTAATGCAAGGTCGGTTGAGCTTAGTGGGCTTGCAGTTGAGCCAATCAATGGTCGGTTGAGCTTAGTGGGCGGGCAGTTGAGCCAATCAAAGGTCGGTTGAGCTTAGTGGGCGGTCAGTAGAGCCAATCAATGGTCGGTTGAGCTTAGTGGGTGGGCAGTTGAGCATACAATGGTCGGTTGAGCTTAGTGGGCGGTCAGTTGAGCCAATCAATGGTCGTTTGAGCTTAGTGGGCGGTTAGTTGAGCAAATCAATGGTCAGTGGAGCTTAATGGGCGGTGAGTTGAGCAAATCAATGGTCGGTTGAGCTTAGTGGGCGCGCAGTTGAGCTAATCCAAGGTCGGTTGAGCTTAGTGGGCTTGCAGTTGAGCCAATCCAAGGTAGGTTGAGCTTAGTGGGCGGGCAGTTGAGCCAATCAGTGGTCGGTTGAGCTTAGTGGGCGGGCAGTTGAGCCAATAAATGGTCGGTTGAGCTTAGTGGGCCGGCAGTTGAGCCAATCAATGGTTGGTTGAGCTTAGTGGGCGGGCAGTTGAGCCAGCCAATGGTCGGTTGAGCTTAGTGGGCGGGCAGTTGAGCCAATCAATGGTCGGTTGAGCTTAGTGGGCCGGCAGTTGAGCCAATCAATGGTCGGTTGAGCTTAGTGGGCGGGCAGTTGAGCCAGTCAATGGTCGGTTGAGCTTAGTGGGCGGGCAGTTGAGCCAATCAATGGTCGGTTGATCTTAGTGGTCGGGTAGTTGAAATAATGAATGGTCGGTTGAGCTTATTGGGTGGTCAGTTTAGCCAATAAATAGTCGGTTGAGCTTAGTGGTCGGGCAGTTGAGCCAATCAAAGGTCGGGTGAGCTTAGTGGGCGGGCAGTTGAGCCAATCAAAGGTCGGTTGAGCTTAATGGGCAGGCAGTTGAGCCAAACAAAGGCCGGTTGAGCTTAGTGGGCGGGCAGTTGAGCCAATCAAAGGTCGGTTGAGCTTAGTGGGCGGTCAGTTCAGCCAATCAAAGGTCGGTTGAGCTTAGTGGGCGGGCTGTTGAGCCAATCAAAAGTCGGTTGGCTTAGTGGGCGGTCAGTTGAGCCAATCAATGGTCGGTTGAGCTCCGTGGATGGGCAGTTGAGCCAATCAATGGTCGGTTGAAATTAGTGGGCGGGAGGTTAAGCCAATCAATGGTCGGTTGAGCTTAGTGGGCGGTCAGTTGAGTCAATCAATGGTCGGTTGAGCTTAGTGAGCGGGCTGTTGAGCCAATCAATGGTCGGTTGAGCTTAGTGGGCGGGTAGTCGAGCCAATCAATGGTCGGTTGAGCTTAATGGGCGGTCAGTTGAGCCAATCAATGGTCGGTTGAGCTTAGTGGGCGGGCAGTTGAGCCAATCAATGGTCTGTTGAGCTCAGTGGGTGGTCAGTGGAGCCAATCAATGGTCGTTTGAGCTTAGTGGGCGGGCAGTTGAGCCAATCAATTGTCTGTTCAGCTTAGTGGGCGGGCTGTTGAGCCAATCAATGGTCGGTTGAGCTTAGTGGTCGGGTAGTTGAAATAATGAATGGTCGGTTAAACTTAATGGTCGGTCAGTTGAGACAATCAATAGTCGGTTGAGCTTAGTGGGCGGGCAGTTGAGCCAATCCAAGGTTGGTTGAGCTTAGTGGGCGGGCAGTTGCGCCAATCAATGGTCGGTTGAGCTTAGTGGGCGGGCAGTTGAGCCAATCAGTGGTTGGTTGAGCTTAGTGGGCGGTCAGTTCAGCCAATCAAAGGTCGGTTGAGCTTAGTGGGCGGGCATTTGAGCCTATCAGTGGTCGGTTGAGCTTAGTGGGCGGGCAGTTGAGTCAATCAATGGTAGGTTGAGCTTAATGGGCGGTCAGTTGAGCCAATCAATGGTCGGTTGAGCTTAGTGGGCGGGCAGTTGAGCCAATCCAAGGTCGGTTGAGCTAAGTGGTCGTGCAGTTGATCCAATCAAAGGTCGGTTGAGCTAAGTGGGCGGGCAGTTGAGTCAATCAATGGTCCGTTCAGATTAGTGGGCGGGCAGTTGAGCCAATCAATGGTCGGTTGAGCTTAGTGGGCGGGCAGTTGAGCCAATCAATGGTCTGTTGAGCTTAATGGGCGGGCTGTTGAGCCAATCAATGGTCGGTGGAGCTTAATGGGCGGTGAGTTGAGCGAATCAATGGTCGGTTGAGCTTAGTGGGCGGGCAGTTGTAATCCAAGGTCGGTTGAGCTTAGTGGGCGTGCAGTTGAGCCAATCCAAGGTAGGTTGAGCTTAGTGGGCGGGCAGTTGAGCCAATCAATGGTCGGTTGAGCTTAGTGGGAGGGCAGTTGAGCCAGTCAATGGTCGGTTGAGCTTAGTGGGCGGGCAGGTGAGCCAATCCATGGTCGGTTGATCTTATTGGGCAGGCAGTTGAGCCAATCAATGGTCGGTTGAGCTTAGTGGGCGGTCAGTAGAGCCAATCAATGGTCGGTTGAGCTTAGTGGGTGGGCAGTTGAGCATACAATGGTCGGTTGAGCTTAGTGGGCGGTCAGTTGAGCCAATCAATGGTCGGTTGAGCTTAGTGGGCGGTTAGTTGAGCAAATCAATGGTCGGTGGAGCTTAATGGGCGGTGAGTTGAGCAAATCAATGGTCGGTTGAGCTTTGTGGGCGGGCAGTTGAGCTAATGCAAGGTCGGTTGAGCTTAGTGGGCTTGCAGTTGAGCCAATCCAAGGTAGGTTGAGCTTAGTGGGCGGGCAGTTGAGCCAATCAATGGTGGGTTGAGCTTAGTGGGCGGGCAGTTGAGCCAATCAATGGTCGGTTGATCTTATTGGGCAGGCAGTTGAGCCAATCAATGGTCGGTTGGGCTTAGTGGGCGGGCAGTTGAGCCAATCAATGGTCGGTTGAGCTTAGTGGGCGGGCAGTTGAGCCAATCAAAGGTCGGTTGAGCTTAGTGGGCGGTCAGTAGAGCCAATCAATGGTCGGTTGAGCTTAGTGGGTGGGCAGTTGAGCATACAATGGTCGGTTGAGCTTAGTGGGCGGTCAGTTGAGCCAATCAATGGTCGTTTGAGCTTAGTGGGCGGTTAGTTGAGCAAATCAATGGTCAGTGGAGCTTAATGGGCGGTGAGTTGAGCAAATCAATGGTCGGTTGAGCTTAGTGGGCGCGCAGTTGAGCTAATCCAAGGTCGGTTGAGCTTAGTGGGCTTGCAGTTGAGCCAATCCAAGGTAGGTTGAGCTTAGTGGGCGGGCAGTTGAGCCAATCAATGGTCGGTTGAGCTTAGTGGGCGGGCAGTTGAGCCAATAAATGGTCGGTTGAGCTTAGTGGGCCGGCAGTTGAGCCAATCAATGGTTGGTTGAGCTTAGTGGGCGGGCAGTTGAGCCAGTCAATGGTCGGTTGAGCTTAGTGGGCGGGCAGTTGAGCCAATCAATGGTCGGTTGAGCTTAGTGGGCCGGCAGTTGAGCCAATCAATGGTCGGTTGAGCTTAGTGGGCGGGCAGTTGAGCCAGTCAATGGTCGGTTGAGCTTAGTGGGCGGGCAGTTGAGCCAATCAATGGTCGGTTGATCTTAGTGGGCAGGCAGTTGAGTCAATCATTGGTCTGTTGAACTTAGTGGGCGGGCTGTTGAGCCAATCAATGGTCGGTTGAGCTTAGTGGTCGGGTAGTTGAAATAATGAATGGTCGGTTGAGCTTATTGGGCGGTCAGTTTAGCCAATAAATAGTCGGTTGAGCTTAGTGGTCGGGCAGTTGAGCCAATCAAAGGTCGGGTGAGCTTAGTGGGCGGGCAGTTGAGCCAATCAAAGGTCGGTTGAGCTTAATGGGCAGGCAGTTGAGCCAAACAAAGGCCGGTTGAGCTTAGTGGGCGGGCAGTTGAGCCAATCAAAGGTCGGTTGAGCTTAGTGGGCGGTCAGTTCAGCCAATCAAAGGTCGGTTGAGCTTAGTGGGCGGGCTGTTGAGCCAATCAAAAGTCGGTTGGCTTAGTGGGCGGTCAGTTGAGCCAATCAATGGTCGGTTGAGCTCCGTGGATGGGCAGTTGAGCCAATCAATGGTCGGTTGAAATTAGTGGGCGGGAGGTTAAGCCAATCAATGGTCGGTTGAGCTTAGTGGGCGGTCAGTTGAGTCAATCAATGGTCGGTTGAGCTTAGTGAGCGGGCTGTTGAGCCAATCAATGGTCGGTTGAGCTTAGTGGGCGGGTAGTCGAGCCAATCAATGGTCGGTTGAGCTTAATGGGCGGTCAGTTGAGCCAATCAATGGTCGGTTGAGCTTAGTGGGCGGGCAGTTGAGCCAATCAATGGACTGTTGAGCTCAGTGGGTGGTCAGTGGAGCCAATCAATGGTCGTTTGAGCTTAGTGGGCGGGCAGTTGAGCCAATCAATTGTCTGTTCAGCTTAGTGGGCGGGCTGTTGAGCCAATCAATGGTCGGTTGAGCTTAGTGGTCGGGTAGTTGAAATAATGAATGGTCGGTTAAACTTAATGGTCGGTCAGTTGAGACAATCAATAGTCGGTTGAGCTTAGTGGGCGGGCAGTTGAGCCAATCCAAGGTTGGTTGAGCTTAGTGGGCGGGCAGTTGCGCCAATCAATGGTCGGTTGAGCTTAGTGGGCGGGCAGTTGAGCCAATCAGTGGTCGGTTGAGCTTAGTGGGCGGTCAGTTCAGCCAATCAAAGGTCGGTTGGGCTTAGTGGGCGGTCAGTTGAGCCAATCAATGGTCGGTTGAGCTTCGTGGACGGGAAGTTGAGCCAATCAATGGTCGGTTGAAATTAGTGGGCGGGCAGTTGAGCCAATTACTGGTCGGTTGAGCTTAGTGGGCGGTCAGTTGAGTCAATCAATGTTCCGTTAAGCTTAGATGGGCGGGCATTTGAGCCAATCATTGGTCGGTTGAGCTTAGATGGGCGGGCAGTTGAGTCAATCAATGGTAGGTTGAGCTTAATGGGCGGTCAGTTGAGCCAATCAATGGTCGGTTGAGCTTAGTGGGCGGGCAGTTGAGCCAATCCAAGGTCGGTTGAGCTAAGTGGTCGTGCAGTTGATCCAATCAAAGGTCGGTTGAGCTAAGTGGGCGGGCAGTTGAGTCAATCAATGGTCCGTTCAGATTAGTGGGCGGGCAGTTGAGCCAATCAATGGTCGGTTGAGCTTAGTGGGCGGGCAGTTGAGCCAATCAATGGTCTGTTGAGCTTAATGGGCGGGCTCTTGAGCCAATCAATGGTCGGTGGAGCTTAATGGGCGGTGAGTTGAGCGAATCAATGGTCGGTTGAGCTTAGTGGGCGGGCAGTTGTAATCCAAGGTCGGTTGAGCTTAGTGGGCGTGCAGTTGAGACAATCCAAGGTAGGTTGAGCTCAGTGGGCGGGCAGTTGAGCCAATCAATGGTCGGTTGAGCTTAGTGGGCGGGCAGTTGAGCCAGTCAATGGTCGGTTGAGCTTAGTGGGCGGGCAGGTGAGCCAATCCATGGTCTGTTGATCTTATTGGGCAGGCAGTTGAGCCAATCAATGGTCGGTTGAGCTTAGTGGGCGGTCAGTAGAGCCAATCAATGGTCGGTTGAGCTTAGTGGGTGGGCAGTTGAGCATACAATGGTCGGTTGAGCTTAGTGGGCGGTCAGTTGAGCCAATCAATGGTCGGTTGAGCTTAGTGGGCGGTTAGTTGAGCAAATCAATGGTCGGTGGAGCTTAATGGGCGGTGAGTTGAGCAAATCAATGGTCGGTTGAGCTTTGTGGGCGGGCAGTTGAGCTAATGCAAGGTCGGTTGAGCTTAGTGGGCTTGCAGTTGAGCCAATCCAAGGTAGGTTGAGCTTAGTGGGCGGGCAGTTGAGCCAATCAATGGTGGGTTGAGCTTAGTGGGCGGGCAGTTGAGCCAATCAATGGTCGGTTGATCTTATTGGGCAGGCAGTTGAGCCAATAAATGGTCGGTTGGGCTTAGTGGGCGGGCAGTTGAGCCAATCAATGGTCGGTTGAGCTTAGTGGGCGGGCAGTTGAGCCAATCAAAGGTCGGTTGAGCTTAGTGGGCGGTCAGTAGAGCCAATCAATGGTCGGTTGAGCTTAGTGGGTGGGCAGTTGAGCATACAATGGTCGGTTCAGCTTAGTGGGCGGTCAGTTGAGCCAATCAATGGTCGTTTGAGCTTAGTGGGCGGTTAGTTGAGCAAATCAATGGTCAGTGGAGCTTAATGGGCGGTGAGTTGAGCAAATCAATGGTCGGTTGAGCTTAGTGGGCGCGCAGTTGAGCTAATCCAAGGTCGGTTGAGCTTAGTGGGCTTGCAGTTGAGCCAATCCAAGGTAGGTTGAGCTTAGTGGGCGGGCAGTTGAGCCAATCAGTGGTCGGTTGAGCTTAGTGGGCGGGCAGTTGAGCCAATAAATGGTCGGTTGAGCTTAGTGGGCCTGCAGTTGAGCCAATCAATGGTTGGTTGAGCTTAGTGGGCGGGCAGTTGAGCCAGTCAATGGTCGGTTGAGCTTAGTGGGCGGGCAGTTGAGCCAATCAATGGTCGGTTGAGCTTAGTGGGCCGGCAGTTGAGCCAATCAATGGTCGGTTGAGCTTAGTGGGCGGGCAGTTGAGCCAGTCAATGGTCGGTTGAGCTTAGTGGGCGGGCAGTTGAGCCAATCAATGGTCGGTTGATCTTAGTGGGCAGGCAGTTGAGTCAATCATTGGTCTGTTGAACTTAGTGGGCGGGCTGTTGAGCCAATCAATGGTCGGTTGAGCTTAGTGGTCGGGTAGTTGAAATAATGAATGGTCGGTTGAGCTTATTGGGCGGTCAGTTTAGCCAATAAATAGTCGGTTGAGCTTAGTGGTCGGGCAGTTGAGCCAATCAAAAGTCGGGTGAGCTTAGTGGGCGGGCAGTTGAGCCAATCAAAGGTCGGTTGAGCTTAATGGGCAGGCAGTTGAGCCAAACAAAGGCCGGTTGAGCTTAGTGGGCGGGCAGTTGAGCCAATCAAAGGTCGGTTGAGCTTAGTGGGCGGTCAGTTCAGCCAATCAAAGGTCGGTTGAGCTTAGTGGGCGGGCTGTTGAGCCAATCAAAAGTCGGTTGGCTTAGTGGGCGGTCAGTTGAGCCAATCAATGGTCGGTTGAGCTTCGTGGATGGGCAGTTGAGCCAATCAATGGTCGGTTGAAATTAGTTTGCGGGAGGTTAAGCCAATCAATGGTCGGTTGAGCTTAGTGGGCGGTCAGTTGAGTCAATCAATGGTCGGTTGAGCTTAGTGAGCGGGCTGTTGAGCCAATCAATGGTCGGTTGAGCTTAGTGGGCGGGTAGTCGAGCCAATCAATGGTCGGTTGAGCTTAATGGGCGGTCAGTTGAGCCAATCAATGGTCGGTTGAGCTTAGTGGGCGGGCAGTTGAGCCAATCAATGGTCTGTTGAGCTCAGTGGGTGGTCAGTGGAGCCAATCAATGGTCGTTTGAGCTTAGTGGGCGGGCAGTTGAGCCAATCAATTGTCTGTTCAGCTTAGTGGGCGGGCTGTTGAGCCAATCAATGGTCGGTTGAGCTTAGTGGTCGGGTAGTTGAAATAATGAATGGTCGGTCAGTTGAGCCAATCCAAGGTCGGTTGAGCTTAGTGGGCGGGCAGTTGAGCCAATCCAAGGTCGGTTGAGCTTAGTGGGCCGGCAGTTGAGCCAATCAATGGTTGGTTGAGCTTAGTGGGCGGGCAGTTGAGCCAGCCAATGGTCGGTTGAGCTTAGTGGGCGGGCAGTTGAGCCAATCAATGGTCGGTTGAGCTTAGTGGGCCGGCAGTTGAGCCAATCAATGGTCGGTTGAGCTTAGTGGGCGGGCAGTTGAGCCAGTCAATGGTCGGTTGAGCTTAGTGGGCGGGCAGTTGAGCCAATCAATGGTCGGTTGATCTTAGTGGGTAGGCAGTTGAGTCAATCATTGGTCTGTTGAACTTAGTGGGCGGGCTGTTGAGCCAATCAATGGTCGGTTGAGCTTAGTGGTCGGGTAGTTGAAATAATGAATGGTCGGTTGAGCTTATTGGGCGGTCAGTTTAGCCAATAAATAGTCGGTTGAGCTTAGTGGTCGGGCAGTTGAGCCAATCAAAGGTCGGGTGAGCTTAGTGGGCGGGCAGTTGAGCCAATCAAAGGTCGGTTGAGCTTAATGGGCAGGCAGTTGAGCCAAACAAAGGCCGGTTGAGCTTAGTGGGCGGGCAGTTGAGCCAATCAAAGGTCGGTTGAGCTTAGTGGGCGGTCAGTTCAGCCAATCAAAGGTCGGTTGAGCTTAGTGGGCGGGCTGTTGAGCCAATCAAAAGTCGGTTGGCTTAGTGGGCGGTCAGTTGAGCCAATCAATGGTCGGTTGAGCTCCGTGGATGGGCAGTTGAGCCAATCAATGGTCGGTTGAAATTAGTGGGCGGGAGGTTAAGCCAATCAATGGTCGGTTGAGCTTAGTGGGCGGTCAGTTGAGTCAATCAATGGTCGGTTGAGCTTAGTGGGCGGGTAGTCGAGCCAATCAATGGTCGGTTGAGCTTAATGGGCGGTCAGTTGAGCCAATCAATGGTCTGTTGAGCTCAGTGGGTGGTCAGTGGAGCCAATCAATGGTCGTTTGAGCTTAGTGGTCGGGCAGTTGAGCCAATCAATTGTCTGTTCAGCTTAGTGGGCGGGCTGTTGAGCCAATCAATGGTCGGTTGAGCTTAGTGGTCGGGTAGTTGAAATAATGAATGGTCGGTTAAACTTAATGGTCGGTCAGTTGAGACAATCAATAGTCGGTTGAGCTTAGTGGGCGGGCAGTTGAGCCAATCCAAGGTTGGTTGAGCTTAGTGGGCGGGCAGTTGCGCCAATCAATGGTCGGTTGAGCTTAGTGGGCGGGCAGTTGAGCCAATCAGTGGTTGGTTGAGCTTAGTGGGCGGTCAGTTCAGCCAATCAAAGGTCGGTTGAGCTTAGTGGGCGGTCAGTTGAGCCAATCAATGGTCGGTTGAGCTTCGTGGACGGGAAGTTGAGCCAATCAATGGTCGGTTGAAATTAGTGGGCGGGCAGTTGAGCCAATTACTGGTCGGTTGAGCTTAGTGGGCGGTCAGTTGAGTCAATCAATGTTCCGTTAAGCTTAGATGGGCGGGCATTTGAGCCAATCATTGGTCGGTTGAGCTTAGATGGGCGGGCATTTGAGCCTATCAGTGGTCGGTTGAGCTTAGTGGGCGGGCAGTTGAGTCAATCAATGGTAGGTTGAGCTTAATGGGCGGTCAGTTGAGCCAATCAATGGTCGGTTGAGCTTAGTGGGCGGGCAGTTGAGCCAATCCAAGGTCGGTTGAGCTAAGTGGTCGTGCAGTTGATCCAATCAAAGGTCGGTTGAGCTAAGTGGGCGGGCAGTTGAGTCAATCAATGGTCCGTTCAGATTAGTGGGCGGGCAGTTGAGCCAATCAATGGTCGGTTGAGCTTAGTGGGCGGGCAGTTGAGCCAATCAATGGTCTGTTGAGCTTAATGGGCGGGCTGTTGAGCCAATCAATGGTCGGTGGAGCTTAATGGGCGGTGAGTTGAGCGAATCAATGGTCGGTTGAGCTTAGTGGGCGGGCAGTTGTAATCCAAGGTCGGTTGAGCTTAGTGGGCGTGCAGTTGAGCCAATCCAAGGTAGGTTGAGCTTAGTGGGCGGGCAGTTGAGCCAATCAATGGTCGGTTGAGCTTAGTGGGCGGGCAGTTGAGCCAGTCAATGGTCGGTTGAGCTTAGTGGGCGGGCAGGTGAGCCAATCCATGGTCGGTTGATCTTATTGGGCAGGCAGTTGAGCCAATCAATGGTCGGTTGAGCTTAGTGGGCGGTCAGTAGAGCCAATCAATGGTCGGTTGAGCTTAGTGGGTGGGCAGTTGAGCATACAATGGTCGGTTGAGCTTAGTGGGCGGTCAGTTGAGCCAATCAATGGTCGGTGGAGCTTAATGGGCGGTGAGTTGAGCAAATCAATGGTCGGTTGAGCTTTGTGGGCGGGCAGTTGAGCTAATGCAAGGTCGGTTGAGCTTAGTGGGCTTGCAGTTGAGCCAATCCAAGGTAGGTTGAGCTTAGTGGGCGGGCAGTTGAGCCAATCAATGGTGGGTTGAGCTTAGTGGGCGGGCAGTTGAGCCAATCAATGGTCGGTTGATCTTATTGGGCAGGCAGTTGAGCCAATCAATGGTCGGTTGGGCTTAGTGGGCGGGCAGTTGAGCCAATCAATGGTCGGTTGAGCTTAGTGGGCGGGCAGTTGAGCCAATCAAAGGTCGGTTGAGCTTAGTGGGCGGTCAGTAGAGCCAATCAATGGTCGGTTGAGCTTAGTGGGTGGGCAGTTGAGCATACAATGGTCGGTTGAGCTTAGTGGGCGGTCAGTTGAGCCAATCAATGGTCGTTTGAGCTTAGTGGGCGGTTAGTTGAGCAAATCAATGGTCAGTGGAGCTTAATGGGCGGTGAGTTGAGCAAATCAATGGTCGGTTGAGCTTAGTGGGCGCGCAGTTGAGCTAATCCAAGGTCGGTTGAGCTTAGTGGGCTTGCAGTTGAGCCAATCCAAGGTAGGTTGAGCTTAGTGGGCGGGCAGTTGAGCCAATCAATCGTCGGTTGAGCTTAGTGGGCGGGCAGTTGAGCCAATAAATGGTCGGTTGAGCTTAGTGGGCCGGCAGTTGAGCCAATCAATGGTTGGTTGAGCTTAGTGGGCGGGCAGTTGAGCCAGTCAATGGTCGGTTGAGCTTAGTGGGCGGGCAGTTGAGCCAATCAATGGTCGGTTGAGCTTAGTGGGCCGGCAGTTGAGCCAATCAATGGTCGGTTGAGCTTAGTGGGCGGGCAGTTGAGCCAGTCAATGGTCGGTTGAGCTTAGTGGGCGTGCAGTTGAGCCAATCAATGGTCGGTTGATCTTAGTGGGCAGGCAGTTGAGTCAATCATTGGTCTGTTGAACTTAGTGGGCGGGCTGTTGAGCCAATCAATGGTCGGTTGAGCTTAGTGGTCGGGTAGTTGAAATAATGAATGGTCGGTTGAGCTTATTGGGCGGTCAGTTTAGCCAATAAATAGTCGGTTGAGCTTAGTGGTCGGGCAGTTGAGCCAATCAAAGGTCGGGTGAGCTTAGTGGGCGGGCAGTTGAGCCAATCAAAGGTCGGTTGAGCTTAATGGGCAGGCAGTTGAGCCAAACAAAGGCCGGTTGAGCTTAGTGGGCGGGCAGTTGAGCCAATCAAAGGTCGGTTGAGCTTAGTGGGCGGTCAGTTCAGCCAATCAAAGGTCGGTTGAGCTTAGTGGGCGGGCTGTTGAGCCAATCAAAAGTCGGTTGGCTTAGTGGGCGGTCAGTTGAGCCAATCAATGGTCGGTTGAGCTCCGTGGATGGGCAGTTGAGCCAATCAATGGTCGGTTGAAATTAGTGGGCGGGAGGTTAAGCCAATCAATGGTCGGTTGAGCTTAGTGGGCGGTCAGTTGAGTCAATCAATGGTCGGTTGAGCTTAGTGAGCGGGCTGTTGAGCCAATCAATGGTCGGTTGAGCTTAGTGGGCGGGTAGTCGAGCCAATCAATGGTCGGTTGAGCTTAATGGGCGGTCAGTTGAGCCAATCAATGGTCGGTTGAGCTTAGTGGGCGGGCAGTTGAGCCAATCAATGGTCTGTTGAGCTCAGTGGGTGGTCAGTGGAGCCAATCAATGGTCGTTTGAGCTTAGTGGGCGGGCAGTTGAGCCAATCAATTGTCTGTTCAGCTTAGTGGGCGGGCTGTTGAGCCAATCAATGGTCGGTTGAGCTTAGTGGTCGGGTAGTTGAAATAATGAATGGTCGGTTAAACTTAATGGTCGGTCAGTTGAGACAATCAATAGTCGGTTGAGCTTAGTGGGCGGGCAGTTGAGCCAATCCAAGGTTGGTTGAGCTTAGTGGGCGGGCAGTTGCGCCAATCAATGGTCGGTTGAGCTTAGTGGGCGGGCAGTTGAGCCAATCAGTGGTCGGTTGAGCTTAGTGGGCGGTCAGTTCAGCCAATCAAAGGTCGGTTGGGCTTAGTGGGCGGTCAGTTGAGCCAATCAATGGTCGGTTGAGCTTCGTGGACGGGAAGTTGAGCCAATCAATGGTCGGTTGAAATTAGTGGGCGGGCAGTTGAGCCAATTACTGGTCGGTTGAGCTTAGTGGGCGGTCAGTTGAGTCAATCAATGTTCCGTTAAGCTTAGATGGGCGGGCATTTGAGCCAATCATTGGTCGGTTGAGCTTAGATGGGCGGGCATTTGAGCCTATCAGTGGTCGGTTGAGCTTAGTGGGCGGGCAGTTGAGTCAATCAATGGTAGGTTGAGCTTAATGGGCGGTCAGTTGAGCCAATCAATGGTCGGTTGAGCTTAGTGGGCGGGCAGTTGAGCCAATCCAAGGTCGGTTGAGCTAAGTGGTCGTGCAGTTGATCCAATCAAAGGTCGGTTGAGCTAAGTGGGCGGGCAGTTGAGTCAATCAATGGTCCGTTCAGATTAGTGGGCGGGCAGTTGAGCCAATCAATGGTCGGTTGAGCTTAGTGGGCGGGCAGTTGAGCCAATCAATGGTCTGTTGAGCTTAATGGGCGGGCTGTTGAGCCAATCAATGGTCGGTGGAGCTTAATGGGCGGTGAGTTGAGCGAATCAATGGTCGGTTGAGCTTAGTGGGCGGGCAGTTGTAATCCAAGGTCGGTTGAGCTTAGTGGGCGTGCAGTTGAGACAATCCAAGGTAGGTTGAGCTCAGTGGGCGGGCAGTTGAGCCAATCAATGGTCGGTTGAGCTTAGTGGGCGGGCAGTTGAGCCAGTCAATGGTCGGTTGAGCTTAGTGGGCGGGCAGGTGAGCCAATCCATGGTCGGTTGATCTTATTGGGCAGGCAGTTGAGCCAATCAATGGTCGGTTGAGCTTAGTGGGCGGTCAGTAGAGCCAATCAATGGTCGGTTGAGCTTAGTGGGTGGGCAGTTGAGCATACAATGGTCGGTTGAGCTTAGTGGGCGGTCAGTTGAGCCAATCAATGGTCGGTTGAGCTTAGTGGGCGGTTAGTTGAGCAAATCAATGGTCGGTGGAGCTTAATGGGCGGTGAGTTGAGCAAATCAATGGTCGGTTGAGCTTTGTGGGCGGGCAGTTGAGCTAATGCAAGGTCGGTTGAGCTTAGTGGGCTTGCAGTTGAGCCAATCCAAGGTAGGTTGAGCTTAGTGGGCGGGCAGTTGAGCCAATCAATGGTGGGTTGAGCTTAGTGGGCGGGCAGTTGAGCCAATCAATGGTCGGTTGATCTTATTGGGCAGGCAGTTGAGCCAATCAATGGTCGGTTGGGCTTAGTGGGCGGGCAGTTGAGCCAATCAATGGTCGGTTGAGCTTAGTGGGCGGGCAGTTGAGCCAATCAAAGGTCGGTTGAGCTTAGTGGGCGGTCAGTAGAGCCAATCAATGGTCGGTTGAGCTTAGTGGGTGGGCAGTTGAGCATACAATGGTCGGTTCAGCTTAGTGGGCGGTCAGTTGAGCT